>NC_092645.1:3926964-4132679 GCF_039555335.1 Amphiura filiformis
AAAGAAGTTAATTCCCAGAAAAATAACTATAGAAAAATAAAACGAGTTTTTAAAACTCATTGGTGTAGGAATCTTAAAAGTATATTCCTTGATATCATTTTCAATATGATCAAGTTTATTCTCGTATGTTGCTGGTTTTGTTATCAAAGGGAGACCAATGCAAACGTCTGAGAGTGCATAGAAATCAGAATCAGAATCAGCAAAAATAGAAGCCAGCAAACTTAAAGGCATTGTTACACACCAAATCACAACTACAACGATTACTGCAGAGAATTTCCTGAAATGGTGTGGGCTAAAGGGATAAACAAGGCACAAATATCTGTCTATTGTTATGAAAATTAACAAGAAAAGAGAGGTTTCGTTCGAGAGGAGTGTAAGAAAGCTAGCGACTCTGCACGGAACACTGGAACGCCAATCATCAGCAAATTTATAGAATTCGTCCCCGTAATAAGCATCAGCTATAGCTAAAAATAGCATATAAATGCCCATGATAAGATCAGAAACTGCCAAATTACCGGCGAATATTGCCTGTACTATTTGAATGTCATTTTTTGTCTTTGCAAAAAGCCTCCATATTATCACAAAAAGATTGCCAAACACGGCACCCAGTCCAAGTAACCACATTAGTATCCTGAGAATGTTGTTCTGCATCAGACTTCCGCATTGGAATAAAACCGGTTGTTTCTCTAATACGATGCAGGATTCCAAATGCTTCAAGTAGCAACACAGTCTATGATCGCTGACATACCTGTTTGAAATAACCAATGATTGTGCACAGTTTATTTGAGAACGCCAATTAAATTTACTTTACAACATTTAATCCGTACATTACAAATAGGCGGATCTCAAAAGTAGGCTATTAACCTCTGACGGATCCACTCAACAAAAAGGATTTTTTACCTAGTTGAAAATAATTAAGATGATATAATTCGTCGGCTTCATTCCATTGTCCCGTAAGGTGGGCACATATGTGACGTGTCATGTCAAAAGCAGACACTTTTGGGCAGGATCGTAAATGGATAAATAGCCAACAATTTGCCCGGGGTGATTTTTTCACAATTTGGTTTGTTGCGAATTTGTGATGTTATTAATGTTAAAAATATTGCCTGATACTTTCAGACCGGATATAACTGGCATCTTGTATTTTTTGAGACATTTTTCAAGGTAATTCCTACTCTCAACATAAAATACCATAACTTATGAACTCATTATCTTCGCTTAGGAATGTCCGATTTCATTGGGGGAAAATGGCGTTATGGAGCAAAATATCTCTATATTTAAGATATGTAAAAACCTCAAAACTTATAACCTGCCCAAAAGTGTCTGATTTTGACATGACACGTCACATATGTCGTTAATGAAATTGAACCTTGACTTTCATGAAAATCTTAGCGACTATAATGAAAGACCTAGATAAAAAGACTTTATCGCGTCTGACGTCATCAAACTCGAGCAGGGTTTGTTTACAAGTGTCGTGATGATGCCTTTCTGAACGCGGCGGTATAAAAGGGCGCCTTATTGTTAATTTTGAACCTTCAAACTTTATAGAAGGAAACTTTCTTTCGCGAAGGCACCATGTCAACAATGCCTAGAAAAAGTTGCTTTTTGCCTTGTAAAATTACGTTTTCGCCATTTTCTGGTATTCCTTTTCTCCGATCGGCACCAGATAAATCGGGCTTCCTTTTACGCGCTATTATCCAAATCAAGGATCGTAGGGAACTTGATTGACAATGACGTCAGACGTGATAAAGTCTTTTTATCTCCGTCTTTCATTATATAATGACTGACCCCTGTAAAACCTTTAAATTAAAACCTGACCTCATGCGCGACATAACGTATGAACCAGTATATAGGTCATATTGAGAGAATATTGGGCATAGACGAGTAATTTCATAAACGATGGAGGGATCTCTTTTATATCGTTCACCACTGTTTAACCCCGCGGTAATATTGTCGTCATTTATTTTTAAAAAAATAGCCCCCTCTTTTTTGACCTGCCAAAAATTGCCTGCCCCTTGGCTTGCCAAAATGCATCCAACCTCTACATTTTACCCTTGCTGGGGCTCATAATTATTACAAAGTATCGAATGAACGTATTACGTATTCTTACAATTCTAATAACGTTGCAAGTCCATTTAGTGCGCCGTTTTCAACGTCCACTTCGATTGTTTCAGAAATAAGAACCCTAAAATGTACAAATAATATAATACTAGTGATATGCGAAATGGTCGATTATTTGTTTACGATAAAATAAATAAATAAATAAATAAATAAATAAATAAAATAAAATAAATAAATAAATAAAATAAATAAATAAATAAATAAATAAAATAAATTTCGGAATTTATATAGATAAATAAAATAAATTTCGGAATTTATATAGCATAAAATAAATAAATAAATAAATAAATAAAAATAAATAAATAAAATAAATAAATAAATAAATAAATAAATAAATAAATAAATAAATAAATAAATAAAATAATAAATATAAATAAATAAATACATTTCGGAATTTATATAGCGCTTTTTCCAGAGGATTCAAAGCGCTGTAATTTCGCTGCGTGGTGAATCCTCACAATCAGATCGCATCAACTAGGCTAGTTGCAGCCGAACCCGGCGCAAACCTATCCGCACTTAGATTGTAACAATACACCCATTTTCTGCAGCTCCCCAAATTCCATTGGGTGAAGGAAGTTTTTGATAACGAAACAACTAATCACCGATGCAAAGTCAATTATGAAATCTCAGCATAGTGATGTTTCAATAAGGATCACAAAATGGAAAATAAACGAATACTATTTAACTATTACTTACAATGTTTTCAGATTCTTTATTTCATTAAAACTGCCATTTTTGATGGTTGACAACGAGACGTTATAAAGGAATCTATAAAGTACAAAGAAGTAAAATCGGAAGTTATTCTTTTACCGAGACCATGTGATTATCTACTACTATTCTTACACTACTATTCAACTACGATGACGATTATGATCACATCACATCTCATATCACATCAACACACATCACATCGTATCACATCGCACCAGTTCATATCTTATCTAGTCCGACGAGAATAAAACATGTTGTTGTTTCTTAGTTGACCATAGACATATAGATAAATGTGACCGAAACTATTTTTTTCGGAGGGGGGGGGGGGAGGAGGACGTGGTTAGTAGACTTTTGCGGTTAATCTTTCTTGAGCGACCAAAGTATGAGCAAATAGTGTGGCAGCTAAGAAAACACAGGTCATACTCCTTTGGACTAATCGGATTATATCATTTATTTTGAAATGCTCCCCCCACTTTTTATTCTTGAGTGCACTGAGTAAACAAACTAAGGGTCAACAATACACAACTTTTGTCGGCAAAAAAATTTCCATCGGTACATTTACCCCTTGTCCCCCCCCCCCCGAAAAATAATTCCTACAATCTGAGTAGATGGCCTCGTAACTCAAATAACTCCTACTCGTCGCACAACTTGATGTGTGGAAACTCTCATGCTTTTCTCAGAAAGTGCACAATGGCTACCAGTTTTGGAGCTTAGCAGCTCTTGATTGATAATTGAATATGACCCGATAATGATGCAAATATTTGCCAGGATGTATTACTTTTCTTCAATATCAATAAAAGAATATACTGAGAAAATGCTTTAATGCAATAGTACTTACAATTGTTCAAGCTTCGGCATTTGTTTCATAAAGCTGTTACTGATATCTACAATTGGATTTCCCGAAAGATCGCTTTTAATTGAAAAATAAACAATTGGAACGTTAAAAAAAGAAACACTAACCGCGAAATGTGGATAAATTTAACTAGTTTGCCCCGCAGGGCTACAAAGCAGCACTAACCGCGAAATATGGCTATCCAACAAGCTGAAACTATAAATTAGCCCCCGATAGAGGGCAGGGCTTGAAGAATGAGGGAAATTATGGGGTAAAAAGTACAAAAAAGGAGAGTTGGGTGTAGGGTTAGGGTTTAGGGTTAGGGTTTAGGGTTTAGGGTTTAGGGTTAGGGTTAGGGTTAGGGTTAGGGTTAGGGTTTAGGGTTTAGGGTTAGGGTTAGGGTTTAGGGTTAGAGTTTAGGGTTAGGGTTAGTGTTTAGGGTTAGGGTTTAGGGCTTAGGGTTAGGGTTAGGGTATCATTATTATTATTATTATTATTTCTAGGCCTATAACAGTGGTAAGCTTATCACATGTTATGCGCAGTTCAACTCTTGTTTTGGTCACTACTGAGTTGAGCTTTAAAAAGCAAATTATAACGCACAATATTCCACGTTGGATTTTGCGTTATATACACATAAGTTGTAGAGAATGGGGTGTATTATTATTATTATTATTATTATTATTATTATTATTATTATTATTATTATTATTATAACAACTTAAAGGACTCATATAAAGGCTTAGAAGCTGAGCTAGACTAGCAATGAACTTATAACCAACAATTCTATCATAAAAGTTATGTATAGGCTTCTCTAGGAATATACCCTCGGACTTCTGTCTGGTTTGGTCCGATGATTTTGGAGCTCCCGAACGACTATATTACTTACAGCAATGTTACATCGTGGATTCCCCGGAATGCATTCGTGTTGACCTCAGTTATCGTACTATATTCGAGGGATCTAATACAACCACAAACGAAATAACAAAACAATTATTAGCATGAAAGTTCATTTGCATTGGTAATCCACATAATTATAGAAAATATTGTAACTCTTGATCTCAATACAAAAATATTTACCTCCGTCATTTGCAGCTGTTGCTACTACAGCATTCGTAAGCGGAATGACGCGATCGAGCACACTTGGAGTGTGACAGCTTCAAATTAACAGCTTCAAATTATTGAAAATGTTTATTTAAATCTAAACGATTTTAACTAAGTAACTAAACGTATTAACTAAAAAGGCATTGATAAACCTTCTCACATTTCTTGTAGATTAATGAGAGATTTGAACATATCATCATAAACAATTGTAGGAAAATTCCTGTCCGAAAGCTTCCTGTATTAAACGAAATTCATACAGTACCGTTAGCATTTAATTACACGTTGGTGATATTAAGAATTCGAGATGCTGAACGTCGATAAATAAATATTGAAATATTTATTGGCGCTTTTCAGTTACTCAGACCATTTGAGCCACTTTCCAATTATACCCTTATTTATCATATTCAATACTACGGGAGACAAGGCGGATCGATAAATATAGGGAAGATCAGTTTTAGATGCAGGAGGAAATCAGAGAACGCGGTGAAAACCTGCGAGAATGTTGAACCGGGAAAACATGCATGAGTAAATTTTTTTTTTTTTTGTATGTACTTTTGAATATTCATGTGCAATATATTTTGATGTTATATTATAAATATTGTATATACCAGTGATAAAGTGTAATAAATAAATAAAATAATGAGAATTGCGGTGAAAATGACAGGGATTGGTCGGGCCAATTAAGGTAGACCTAAGCCGACTTTATTCAGAACCCTTCAAGCACGCCAAAAGCACTTTCAAACCCTTTTTCCAAAGATTTGGTCATGAAACATCAGAAACATAGCATTGGTGTCTTACAAAACCCAAAGTGTTACAAATGAATTTAGAACATAGAAGTTGTGTTGCCTGTATTATATTGTACACAATTAGATCCAACTTTCGAACTTACAGAATCTTAGTGATCCGTGCGATGTTGCCCAGTGTTTCATAATTCCATTGTCGACAATTTGTATGGAACTTTCCGGTATTATAAGTACACCAACACTCAGCGGGACATCGCTTTGTTTCTATCATGATTAATCATCATAATGATGATGATGACAATATTAAAGATAATAATACTGGTAATTAGAGGTTAATGACGCATTAGTTGTTTTGAGGGTACTGTGAAATATCTTAACATTGTGGTTTGGAACCGAGGAATATCCCGAGGTTCACAGCACAATGTTTGGATATTTCACAATACCCGAAAAATAACAGATGCAAGGTCATTAACCTCATTCATATGTCAATTTTCATTATTTCAAAACTCAATTTATGCCTTATTTTCTTCTTTTAAATTTGAAACACAATCTGGGATAAAGATAAAGTACCTAAAACATGGAATCAGAGGCTCATTGTCAAGTTACCAAAGAAAGGTAATCTCACCGAATGTGGAAATTGGCGAGGCATTAAGTATTTAGAAGAGTGTATATTGATAAAATTCGATATGGAGTAGACAACAAGTTTAAAGATGAACATGCTGGATTAAGAAGGGGAAGAAGTACTGTAGAGCAGATTTTTACTTTGCGGAATATTATTGAGCAAGTCGTTTGTGGACTTTGAAAAAGCCTTTGACTCTGTACACCAAGAAAGCCTGTGGGAAATTATGGCTAGCTATGGAATTCCATCAAAGATAATAAAAATGGTCCAGATCTTGTATAAAGATAGCGAGTGTGCTGTATTAGATCACAGATATTGGAACACAGATGAAGGGGAGGAGTCAGAATGGTTCAAGGTGAAAGCAAGGAAGACATTAGGATGGAGGTCGTGGAACGAAGCCAAGCCAATAGCTAGAGACAGGGACAGCTGGAGGAGGAGACTTGCAGCCTTATGGGCCACAGGGCCCGAAGAGGATAGATAGGTAGGTAGGTGAATTGACTACGTAATAATCACACACTCAACATGCTCAAGGGTATAGACGAATTGCACGTATCCACTCCTTTCGAAAGCCGTATCTTGCTAAACAAATGTATTTAGGCCAAAATATCACAATTAATATTGATTTAAATACCGTAAAGCCTCGTCTACAAGCATATAGAATGTTTTTGATCAAACCTAAATTAATACGTAACACCCTTAAATATGCTAATACAAAAGATTGGTCTAACAACAGTACGTGTTTGTATATGCTTGTATTAGTAATTTATTTGCCAACACTTCATAATGATATAATTTTGTCGATGGATAGCGCCTGAATTATTTTAGATTTCAATGAAAGCACTGTATATGCTTGTAGACGAGGTTTTTACGGTATGTTATCTTCATATTACTGTTTCGTAGTTAATGTGGATGTGGATGACGGCGAACTACCATTAATACTTCAGTTCATTCATAAACATATCAAATTCATTCGATAGTTTCGACCATAAGGCATATTCTAGCCAAATTTGGAAACCATCCGGCTATTTGCCATATAGATACCTGGTAATAATACATATTGGTCATAATGTCCATATTTGGCATTTGGCCAATGCACAAATATTATACACAGAAATATTCACGCTTGAAATTCCCACACACGGAAAACAGCTAGTTTCTCTTTTGATGTTTAATGAAGTATGGCGAGTGTGGCCTTCAGCACGTAAAATTGGGAAAGCTATCTAGCATAACAAAGGGTTAGTTTCCATTACATTGTGGAGCAAGTTAAGTGGTTATTTGCATAGTAAATACACTATTAAATCACGGCGAGATGTAAATTGGGTGATGATGTCATAGCTCATTAAAGTTTGTCACTCGGTGTATTGCAACTTGTTATAATGTTGCTATCGAACTCGAAACTCGACGAATGAACTAAATGGACCATGATGCAGTCATGTCTACAGTAGAATTCACCACGACCTTTGCAGGACTTAAACCCCATTAAAAGCTATTAAACCAAGATAACACTCATTGAAAACAGCTCAACTGTTTAAACCAGATCTTCTCTGGTTGTGCACATGTGTCTGTTTTACATGTGCGGTATCGCAATGAGCTGGTGTTATAGTTTCAGTTGGGTAACCGATTATAAAGGAAACGCAAGGTAACAATGGTATGTAGACCTTTGTTCACGAAATGAGACAATGGTCTGCTTATTGTTAACCAGCATTCTTGAAAATGAGCAACATAATGATTGTTGACTTAACACGGTTTGGAAATAATTTCTTCATATTTTTGGTGTTATCTGTCGTTTACATATCCTTCCTAAAACACAAAAGTGCGAATACTTCCAAACACCTAAATTAGCTAAAAATGTAGGACATGTTACAAAACTATATTTTCTAGAATTTCATAGAATACTTTAAATGTAGCTTGTACCGTTTTTTTGTTGCATCCTTCAGAACTGAGCGGTCCGTTACCAATATTTTCGGTCAAATCTCCATTCAATTAACACGGGGAGTTGGCTAGCTATGAGCTAGCTATGCCTTGCCCTCACTCATATTTTACCAAAGTGCGACTATTTCTGAACATCTAACCTAGCTGTAATTTTAGGTCATGTTAGAGAAATATATTTGCTAGAAGTTTGGAGAATACTTTAAATATTGGCCGGTTATTTTTCACACAGTGATGTTAACTAGGCAAATGCATATACTTCTAACATACAATATTTGTAAAGGTTGCGCCTGTCGCGCGTCAATGGTGAGATCACTGTGTATTTTGTATAGGAAAACGGATATTAACTGCAGTATGCGAAATGTATCTATCCATCTAACATGGTCTAATTTCCAATGGCATACCGTATATCAATGACCTCCATTTAAAATTCATACTACATACTCATACTTGAGTTGGCCTCAAGTTTTAATACCCAACAGGTCATTCTATGAATGTACAAGCATGTCGTGATTAACGAATTGTGTCCTGACAGATGAGCATAAACCCCATAATTACCGCATTCTGTTTCGTCCTCGTCCGTGAAACAATGTTGAGTCCCATCACATACGTGTGCCATAGAGATACAAAACGGTCTATTTACAGTGTTAAATGTTCCCTTTTTACATAAGTAGTATCCTGGACAAATGATGTACGCTTCCATAAATTATTATAAAAAAAGAGTCAAATGATAAATAATTAAATAGAAAAATTGAGAATGGCATGTATGAAACGCAGACGTCCACCATCGATGCGGAGAATACCGCAAACACAATGCTTATTCCACATATAGGGTTGTTAAAAATACACTCACTTTGGAAGCAATTTTAACTACTTCCTAATTTATTTCAAACTTTCATTTGCATATTTTTCACACCATTCTTTCATCTAATATGGTCTAATTTCCAATGGCATACCGTATATCAATTCCAGAGTCGCGATTTTCAAACACTCAAAATACGTCCAAAACTTGGGTCGATAAGCATTTTGAGATGAGCCCCTGAAAAGAACATAGGTACCCTGTTCAATGAGATCTCACGGTTGTTTGATGGGATCATTTATTAGTTTTTCAAACAAAACATCATGTATAACCATATTTTAGGCTTAAACAGCTAAAAGTGATATCGTGCTAATGTATGCAGATGCTTTTGAGTCGTTCTCAACTTTAATTTCCCATCTTTTACCAAATTATTCACTTTTATAGTATTTTTTAAAGCTTTTTCGGATATAAAATGTATCTATTAATGACAAAATTGGTGGCGCTATTTAGTTACTGGAAATTACACTTTCAAGCTTTTAATACAAATAATTCCTTTTATTGTTTGATAAAATATGTTTATAAAATTTCCTTGTTGCTTGTTTCACCTATTCCAGCTATTTTAATGGCGGTATTAATCACCTAACCCTTGCAAATAAAGAAATATCATTTAGGATAAATAGCGCCATCTATAGTTTGCATTTAGTTAATAATGAAGCCAATTCTATATACATCAAACAGCCGTGATCTTTTTTTTAAACTATCGACCCACATTTGAATGAGAAATAAAAGTCTGAAAGTACAAGAAATCGATATACGAAAAGTAAAAAATAAAAAGTACAACGCGAACGCACGACCATGGATCCAATAATGAAAATACTAACCAATCATGAGTGAGTTGGCAAGGTTGGATTTACTTCCGCGTTACGCACACGCGGGCGTTCATTACACAGTGTTTTCTAGTAGACTGGTTTTCAAGTTCCCAGATGTTTCACTAGTATTATGGGACGGTCTATAAATCTTCTCTGATGCTAATTTGAATAAAAGTGACGTAATTCATTATGACCACAGGTCTTTGTAATATAAATTGGGCGTTTCTTACAATCCCCCACCACAAATCAACAGATTACTCATATTTAGTGCATTAACTTTAATCATTTAAACTATTGACATAGAGGTTAGTATGCTCATGACAAATATCCCATTTTCCAAGGGTAGCGCTATGGAAATTAGTTATTATTATAAAATTCCCAATAAAGCGAGCCTTTCCACATTGGAGGTTTCTCGGTTAATACAAATCCGCTCAACTACATTCCTTTAAATGTATATACTATTTATAAGCTCTGGGTTTTTTTTCTTCTTTGTTTCAATTCGAGTTCCGTTGCCCATCAACGTGTTTATTGGATGTTACTTTCCCGGTCAAACCTTGGTAGCACGTTGGTCGGCACTGGAATCTGAGGATCTCGTGTATTCGTGTATTTTAACGTACAGTGGGTATGATTTAGGGTCTATTTCAAAATAATTATGGCCTAGACTAGACTAAATCAAGGAAGAACAGGGATAATAAACGTAAGTATGGAATTTTTCAGCTATCAGAGGCACTCATAAATTTCCGCCTGAGACTTTTATGTGTCGACAAAACTAACTTATAGAGACAGTAGCACACATACGCTCTGCTCAAACTTCCGCCCAAAATGTCTGGGCGATCCCTGTATGGAATATTGATATAGAATTTGGTTTAATATATTCATACCACAAATTTCTTCGTCAATATTGTTGATATGGCAATCATTAAAACCATCACATTCACCAGATGCTTCGATACAATAACCGGTTAAGCCACAAGGAAACTCTCCCTCGATGCAAATTCCTAGATTGATAAGAAGAAACTTAATGAAAAAACTTACTATATTCTCCTGCCCTAGCTAGGCAGGTCCACGGACCCATCTATTTCATTATCTTCTCTCTTCAGCTCTTCGCTTTTTAGCCCCACATACGACCACATGTCAGTTAGGCACCAGAGCCAAATTAGTTCGATCTGTGGATTGACCATCGATGCTGCTTCGATGCTTATTATTAATTAAGGAACTATCAACTAGTTAATCAGAAGTGATGGTATATTGTATTGGACAATGCATTCCGTAGAAAGATTAAATAATTTATATTTCATAAATAATAAAGATCGACCAAGCATCGATGCTCAATCGAAAGATCAAACTAATTTAGTTCTATTGCCTTAGTTCAACAAGCAATCATTGGTCTGCAGTTCCTTCCATCCTTCATTTTATTAGTCTGTCACAAGCCCTGTTTCTGTTCCTGATGGTACTTATTATTGTTTTGTCTTTTTGCTTGTCTTTCTGTCTTTCCAACTCACTTTTTCCATTCTTCTTCACACTGACTTTTCAAAAGCTCACATTACATCCACCAAGTTTGATAACCTATATTCAGTTGAGCTCAGATGACCTTAAAATGGCCACAAAGTTGCATGACAATACGCAAATCAATACTCAGTTGACCACATATTGATCTGACCTTGAACATTATCGGCAATCTATACTAAAGCCTCCAGCATGCTTTCCTGCCGCTTGCCGCTGCGGCAAGCGGCAGGGCGTTTCAACCAATGACAAGCCTTTATTGTGTCCATTTGTCTGCAATGCGCGTGCGCCACGCCGCTCAGCGGCAAGCGGCAGGGTAGTATGAAACCAGCATAAGTTTACCTTAGATGACCTGGATATAACCTCGAACATTTTGGGCGCTCGAAACTGGCGTGGTTTAACACAATCTAAGCATTTGAATCATGTAAATGCTTTTTTGTATTGTGCAATGACAAATATGTTGAACAACTGCACCAATACGACGAGGACAATGACGATGATAATGAAGATGATGACGACGAAGAAGATGATGAAGATGGTGATGACGACGAAGATGATGATGATGATGACGATGACGACGAAGATGATGATGATGATGACGATGACGAAGATGATGATGATGATGATGATGATGATGATTATGATGATGATGCCGATGATGATGATGATGATGATGATGATTATGATGATGATGCCGATGATGATGATGATGATGATGATGATGATGATGATGATGATGATGATGATGATGATGATGATTATGATGATAATGATGATGATGATGATGATGATGAGCACATCCTTTACATCTTCTTATGTAATAATCTAAAGGTCTAAATGGTTGCTAAATACCATCTAAAGATTCCTCTTCTTGCAGGAGTCTGAAATCAATATTGAATCCTGATGCAGCACCGGATGAATCGGTGAAGAATTTTATCCAAACGTTACTCTCCAAAGAAACTAGTGTACGGAGCTTAGGTTCTCCAGTTAAATTGGCCAATATTGAGTTCGTGTAGTCCGATGTGTCTTCACCATTTCCGATTATCAGAAAATCAAACCCTAATTCAAGATGGAACCTTGTGATACGGAGAAGTATCTTGCTAGACTCGGTGGTAGAAATAGAATATACACAGATAACATTGTTGGGATACACAAGTCTACCATATTCGTTTGTGATAGAAGCTGAGGCTAATGTTTGTGTGTCAGTACTCTCCAAGTTAAAATTCCTTATTCCACAAGCTAGAATTATATGATAAATAATGCATCATATTGATTACAACTTTCTTTTTCTTTGGGTTGGTGGTGGCTTCTTATCTTAGCGCGGGCATAGAAATTGTATTTGCTGTGTTTAGTATTCTCCTTCTTCTCCTTTTCCTTCTCGTCCTCATTTCTTTGCTCTCATCTAGCTATTAAAGTAGCCCGAGGGCCCATACTTGGTATAATAATGGCCTCATTTCTTTGCTCTCATCTAGCTATTAAAGTAGCCCGAGGGGCCCATACTTGGTATAATGGTGGCCCGTAGAGGTCATTGGCTACAGGAAGCAATATAATTTTTAAACAGTTCTAGCACAAGAAGTACAGCGCCCTCGGGGTTCATACTTCGTGCAATGATGGCCCATAACTCCTAGATATTTACGGTAGTCTCGACCCCAGAGATCATAGACTACATGGAGCAATATGTGACGTGTCATGTCAAAAGCAGACACATTTGGGCAGGATCGTAAATGGAGAAATAGCCAAAAATCTGCCCGGGGTGATTTTTTTCACAATTTGGCATCTTGTATTTTTTGAGACATTTTTCAAGGTAATTCCTACTCTCAACATTGTCAATAATATTTTTAAAGGCCGATATCCCAATTTCCAATTTTATATTATCATAACTTACGAACTCATTATCTTCGCTTAGGAATGTCCGATTTCATTGGGGAAAATGGCGTTATGGAGCAAAATATCTCTATATTTAAGATATGTAAAAACCTCAAAATTTATAACCTGCCCAAAAGTGTCTGATTTTGACATGACACGTCACATATGTGTTAAATTTAAAACAGCTCTAATACAAGACCTCTATCACTCTCAGGGTTAATACGATTGCCTTTAGGTATGACATAATAGTAGTCGAGACCCCTGAGGTCTAAGTTCATATGATATAAGAAGCAAAATATTAACCTATTAATACAATGTAGTCCAATTGATCGCTGTTTGTAATGATATGAGCTTCAAACGTACGTTATCAGTTATTGATAAAATTCCCTCAAAAGGGAAACGGTTTGGGAAAATCATTCCATTCACCTTCAATACACTAAAAATGTGTTAAGTGGTGTTATGAAGGGACGAGGGCTGTCAGGTGGGTTAAGGGGTGACATAGTGAGTAAATGGACGTTAAGTGTGTCGGGGTGTGTTAAGGGGTGTCAGGCTGGTGTAAAGGGGTGTGACAATGAGTCAAGGATATTATAATGGGTAAAGGTGTGTAATGGTATTAGGTTGGTTTAATCACAGTAGGATAAGGATGTCAGGTTAGTTTAAGGGGTGTCAAAAGTGTGTTAAAGGGGGTCATGATGGGTTGAAGGGTGTCACGGTGTGTAACAAAAGTCTAAGGGTTGTGAGCGGGCAAGCGGTGGATGTAATTGGGGAAGCTACGGGCATATATTCGTGTTTGCTCATACACAGCTGTGAGATGCAAGAGCTGCAAGATGTGTTACATTTTACATAGCTCTAGCTCAATAACTAAAGCGCCCTCTGTGTTCATACTTGGTACAATGGTAACCTCGAGCGGTTTTTGTAAATGTGTACCACATTGGAAAAGTAAAGAACAGTATATGACTTCCGGAAACATTAATTGGAGTTGTGAGCTACTCCATTCAAAATACATCCCACCACACACACACAACCCCCTCACCCATCCGTCTTCCATAGGCTGAGATATAGCAGATATGAATTTTTGAAATTTTTTAGACTTTGACCGGAAATGACCCCTTAATGACCTTTGACCTCAAATATTTTTATAATTTTGAGCACTGGTTAACGTTGATTCATATACACAGGTCACATAATCATTACATGTAATTTGTGGAAGGAGTAGCATTTTTTGTGAAATCAACATTTTTGGCCATAAGGTCAAGGTCAAAGGTCACAGCCAGGTCAAAGTCAAATGGAATGTTTTGCCTAACCCAGTCATTTGGGTCAGGTATGGTTGAAATCTGTCAATCCCTGACGGAGCTAGAGCATTGTTGCCAGATGAAGAAGAAGAAAGAATTGACGTAAGACAGAACAAGCCGACGTTTGATGCCAGCTTGTAAAGAAAGAAGAAAGAAATGGCAAGAAAGAAATAAGTTAGGCGAGTTAAGGCGAATCGTATAACTTAAAGAATAACAAGAAGAAGAAAAAGAAGAAGAAAGAAAGAAACAGCTAGATTTCAGGACCGTAGTAACGGCTATGTACAAAAAGGTTCAAGGAATTATATTCAATTTCGTGTTTCATTTTTTGTTTCTTCAATGGAGTTGAAAAGGAATAGCTATACATTTTTATGAAATAGAATATTAATATTTCGTCCCAAAATGTGCAAATCTTGAATTGCATTTTAAATAGTTGAATGTTTAAGAAACAATATCTTTTTAGTCATAAAAAAATTAAACTTACAGCAATCTTTTTCGTCGGAAACTCTAGTATTATTTTTATCTTTGTAAAAACAGTGTTCTTTGCCATCGCAGACATGATAGTCGTGTAGGCATATTAGAATTCGATAATCATGGTAACGCGGAAAACATAGATATTCACCAACTTTGCACCTCCACGTACCTACGAATAAAAAAGGTAAAGGTAAAGGTGATAGTGAAGCAATATTCACAAGCCATATTGCCTATCTGTGCTTCCTTGGCGTTTGGGTCAGACTCTTAGGGATTCAATCATGTTTCACCGGTGTTCATCACCGTTTAACAACGATGCGTCCGCGTAGTCTGTGTGGTTTACTTCGCGAGGGCAGCAGGAGTGAAGTAAACCACGCAGACGCACCGGACGCGAGTTGTTAAACAGTGATGAACAACGGTTCACAAAGGGCGTTTTGGATCTTATATAGACCTATAATAGTATATGCTTAAAATGTTTAGGCCTACATGCAAAGATCGAATATTCTCCACTCCCGTATTCTGGAGAGATGCATTACAGTTGATTTGTTATGTTCGGCCTATACATGTAGGACCTATCAATATTCGATATTACCGGAATTTTTCGTAAAAATATTTAAACAAACAAACAAGCATGCATAATAGTAGTGGCGGCACAACAAATTTAGAGGGATGCGTGCTGTTAGACCCTAAGGCCTATAAAATAAACGCTGTGTCAGACAAGTGTCTTTGAACATGGCAAACGTTGTAAGTCAGCAAAAACATCTAAATCCAGTGATGCTGAGGTCTTCATCAGTGTTCGGGCTCCACATCATAGTTTAACAACCGGGTGATCTATACAATGTAGTATAATAGCTACGAGATCTGCCCTAGGTAATGTTTTTGGCGATGAAACATCACCTCAAGACATACCTACCAAATTGTGAACCCGAATGGCAAGATCGCCGCGATATTAAAACCAAAAGATCTAGGTCTAATATCTGATGTCCAGGGCCGGGAACTTCGTCCGTGGAATACCCGGGGTTTACATTGGTTTGTATCGGATATTTGCCCCGCGGGCCGGGGAGTCGCTCAAGATTTAGCCCGGGAGGGTCCGGGACTGGCCCGGTGTTTACCCGGGGCTTGAACTTTTAAACCTAAAATCCCCGGCCCACGATCCGGCCATTCCCGGGTACCCAGGGGCCGGGGGTGCATATGATAATTATGTACATTATTATTATTATTATTATTATTATTATTATTATATGGTAAGATAATGGAATTACTGTTGTCTGTTTGAGACACCGCGATGATATTGGCGAAAAATACTTCTTCTTTTGACCGCTTCGGGAATATTATTGACTCGACTAGCGCAATGGAAATCAATGTACTGTTTGCAATTGTCATCGACTTTGGTGCCATTACGCTGTCAAAATAACCATAAATTACACTCTCATAAAATTCCACTTCGTCTAATCTTATGTATAATTTAAGCGACTCAGGTCCAACAAAGTGTAAAATATCGATCAAACATGCCATGTTATGGGGTACTTGAATATACCAAGTGCAAGAATAGGCGAAGACTGTTCGGGGAGTGTTCGGATACATAGGACTGGTAATAGTTGCTCTATTTTCCTCATTAAGAGATATCACGTGATCTGAGCAGATCGAAGATAAATCTGAAATTAAAAAAAAGATACACAAAATTCAAGCACTGCCTCTGCCTTTTGGGTACACCCCATCAGTATCAATACATATATAGATTTTTAAAAACCTTTTAAGTTTTGTGTGATACTATGTATACAGCTTGATGCATTTGCAAACAAGTTTGATAACATTTTTTGTATTATTTGCTTTGAAAGCAAAGTTAATGAAACAAAATCATCTTCTGCCATGTAAACTATAGTGTTTTTTGCCTGGCAGTTTTGATCACAGACCAACAGAGGGCGTATCAAATGTAAACACATGTCAACTCATCTATAGTAACCATTCTTTTTTCTTTATAGTCGGACAGAACTTGCTTATGAGTGTTAAGTTGTATAACAAGTCTGGCTTTAATATTGACATCTGAGGTATACAACATTGCTTCGAACCTACGGAACCTATTGCCCATATTACAAGGATTCAGCAAATATATAATTTGTATAGTTTTACCTACCTATGACCAGTCTAGAATTATTTGGCGAAAAGGTCAAAGGTTGGACTGTGGGCTCCATAGGGTTCAAATACACAAAAGTTACCCAATTTGAAGAAATGGTCTCAAAATGTTTGTATTCTTATAATCGGAAAAGAAATATGTTGCACTACGAAGTTTCGTTACCAACAAAAGGAGTTACTGTCCGTTGAGTCCAATTGATGTTGACGTTTGAATTGATCGTAAAACAAGTTTGTTTGCACGACAATATTGCCCCCGGACATAGAAATCTATTTAACTTTAACGATGAAGTCGCCACACATAGCTACCAAACAGTTGTTTATTTGTTTATTTATCTATTTGTTTTCAAATTCTACTAGTATCCACGTACCACAGCCTTCATCCGATCCATCTAGACAGAGTTGTTGTCGATCACAAACAAGAGAATAGTCCATACATCCATATCCTGAGTTACATTGGAATTCATCTGATTCACAAGCAACTTTTCAAAGAAATATGTAATACGTATGTTATAAAACTTCATATCCAGAATAAAATCATGTAGCAATTTAATTTTTTTAAAAAGAAAATGAGGTTTTGATTTCCAGAGAAAGTATAAGATCTAAGCTTTGATTGAAATCGGACATTCCTTTCTAAAGTTATGGATATTTTCACTCACACTTTCGCCATTATTTCTTATGTATTTCTTTATTTTCAAAGGCCGATATCTCAAAATATACTTTTCGCACTTATAACTTAGTTTGAAAAGTACAGAAGGTTCCCAACATGCTAGGAGCATTATTTTTTTTTTCGCTTTGCAACCTAATGAAGCCGGAATTTTGAATTTCTCTTTAGTTCCTGATATATTCTTGATCCAGCACAAAAAAAATGTGTATGCTTTTTTGCGCGGTTGCCATGGCAACCACGAACACAAATTTGGGGAAAAAAACCTCCGCATCAGGCTGCACTACTGTAGTCCCTGAAAGTGTTTATAGACATGAACAATTTCATAACAACTCATAAAGTAGTGAACTTTTCAAACTAAGTTTTCATTATTTGAATTACCAAATTGTTCGATTTTTGACCTTTGACCTCAGCTCATTTGCATACGGTGACGGACATTTTGTTTTTTCGTATATATTCTGAAACTTTGGTTCATACTGCAAACATTGATATACAACATGCCCATATTCATATGAAAACTAGCCTTGCTATATGCAAAAGAAAATGGGACTTCATTTTAATAAATTATTGGGAATATTAAAACTGGAGTTGGAGTCGGAAAAAACGCAAAAATCAATCTTGATTTAAGTTAAAGTCAGTTTCAGATCTGGTGTCTTTGTTGCACAATGTGTGCCCTCATTCAAAATACATGGTGCTTCGTGGACAGAAAAATTAAATTGGGTATCGTCGTAAAAGGAGTCGTAAAAATTAAACGGTAGTTCCGATTCACTTAATTTTTTTTTCACAACAGGTGACTATTGATTGTGGCATTCACGTTAACTGTTTCTCACGTAAATGATTATTTGCTCGTGTACTTTTTAGGACTCACTCTGTACTTATCATCTGTACTTATCCTATCTTGCTTATTGTAAGCAAAAAATATGTTTAGGCAATTGAAGCCAAATTCTTTTGATCTTTCGATCGACAATCGATGCTTGATCGATCCTTATCACATATGCAATATAAACTAATTGTTAATTGTTATAACATTTAATTCTGATTAATTAGTCGATCAGTCATAAAACAAGCGTCGAATCAGCATCGTCGGTCGATCCAAAGATCAAACCAATTTGGCTGCAGTGCTTCAAGGTACCAAATAGTTCAGCAATCCTTGTCTCCAGTAAAAATCCTTTTGCTCTGTCATCTTGGTCGGATTTGAAAACAATCCATATTTCTGATGAATTCATGGTCATTGAATTCGGATAGCCATTATTTTCATGCATAATCATGACACTTTGGTTAACATTGACATCTAATCCGAGTCCAATATGTAGTTCATCCATTCGAGCCAATTCTACTTCAACGAATCGTAGCAAAGTGAAACTTGTATTTAAGTTTGATATTTTCCATATACATTCCACATCGTTTGGATAGAGTATGGGAAAAAGTGGCGATGTTATATTCAAAACGCTCGAAGTGGCATTCAGTAATTCAAATATATCTTCCGAACAAAAGTCTACACAAAATTAGAAACATCATGTTAACTCAAACATGAATATTGCTCTCCACATCAGGTCAGATTTTAATAGAATATATGAAGAGCTTTGTTTCAAAACCCCTTACATCCACTTGCCCAATTTTAAGAACACATAAAAAAAATCATCAAAATAATCACTGATATAAGGTGTTTTTCAACAAAAGCAGTTTTTGGCGGGATGCTCATCCTACTCAAGCATCCCAACAAAACTGCTTTTTGCTGCAAACCCCATATATCAGTGATTTTTTTGATGATTTTTGATGTGTTCTCAAAATGGGCAAGTGGATGTAAGGGGTTTTGAAACAAAGCTCTTCAATTATGTTGGTACAGCATAAACGTTGGTACAGCATCTTTCACGTGTGCACAATATGTATTAAAGCGTCTTACATTTATTCCTCATAATAAGATAATAGAAGTATCTTGAGTGTTATTATTAACTATAGTGGTATTACTTTTATTTATTATTTATTATTATTATTATTATTATTATTATTAGTAGTAGTAGTAGTAGTAGTAGTAGTAGTAGTAGTAGTAGTAGTAGTAGTAGTAGTAGTAGTAGTAGTAGTAGTAGTAGTAGTAGTAGTAGTAGTAGTAGTAGTAGTAGTAGTAGTAGTAGTAGTAGTAGTAGTATTGTTATTATTATGTAGTGTATTTGCTTCAAATGGCGGATTTAAGAAGGCTGAATTTGAGTTCTGTGGGGGACACAATTTCGGACTTTATGCAACATTATTCTGTTATTATCAAATTTATTAGGGGTTGAGGTGATATTTCCTAAACATTTCGTCCAATATTTTAAAACTCATATCTCGACCAATAAATATGGGCTCAACCGATCCAATTTTATATCAAACTTAGGCAAAAGCTTCACTACTCCAGCCTTTACTTTTGACATGACCCATGTAAAATCAAACATCACGCATGAGTAATGGTGGCTAAAAATGTCCTACAGATTTATACATAGTACAGTAATGAGACTTCTACATTGACCTTGACTCTAGCCGCTGTAAAGAAAATGTGCAATTTTTCTTGCTGGCACATTTCATCTCTATGGTTGGATTTTTGGTAGCGTTGATTCAAAAGTTGATGTCTGTTTTCAAAAGACTTACCGCAATCTTCATCTGAATCTGGGACGCATTGGCGCCGTCCGTCACACACTAGATTAATATCAAAACAGCCAAGACCACAGGGAAACGAAAGCTCCGTACAAGATGTTTGGAGGTCTATCAGAACAAAAAACAACAACAACAACACCGTCAATACAATAACTCTACACAGAGTTAGTCGATAGTCAACATTTCACCTTTTGTTGCTTGCATGAAGAATTTTGTTTTTGAGAAAGACAAGGACACTAGTGTGCAGCCATGCACAAAATAAACCACAAGGACCACACCCCGGGCGCCCCAACTACATCATGAACATCGCTACGTTGTGTGCTCTCTTAAATGAACCGATTGAAAGATCTAAATCTTTTAAATGTTGACGATCGGAATTAATCTAAACAGATTGAGAAATGGATTTTTGGATTTACGCTTATATTTTTTGTGCACTGATTTCACCATCCAATCGTGTGTTAGTCTTTTAACACCGGTCGCATTAGATACTGTTCTATTCGACCAAACACGCTTTTCGAGAAAATCGCGATTAAAAGTTTTGTTATTGGATTCGGCTTCAAACTTACTTATTAATTTTTCTGAATAGAATTTCCTTGGCAGGGTATTAATGTAAAGAAGAGACTTGGAAGTTTAATTTGGTGAAAATTACATGTCTATCGTTCAAGTAAAATTGTTTAATAATGGCGTTAAACCTATAGCTCTGCATGTGAAACGATTTTTGTAACTCTTTTGCTATATTATGATACAGTCTCGCTATATTTGTCTTCATACGTGTATGTATATATCTCTAGGTGATGCGTGTATTGGTTGTGAACGTAAACAAGCTCTAAATAGATCAGTTTGTGATGCGTCGTTCACCTTATAGATCTGAATGTGATATACATACTAATGAATAGGTAACAGTAGCTTACGTCATTTTTTTTTTCGTTGAATAGTGCTGTACGTAAAACACAAAATTTAAAAAAACACAGCAAATAGACCAAAATCAAAGTATTATATCCCATTAAGTAGAAAGAATTGAGGTCTGTAAGTTGGTGGATTTGAGGAGCTCAAAAACATTTTGCTACACACCAATTTTCTCAAAACAGTCAAACAAACATCTCGTCGGACGCATCACATACTGGTCTATCTCGAAAAACACGCATTTCGAGAAAATCGAAAATCTTCGAGATAGATCAGTATGTGAAAATACGTATTTTGAAAAAATCATAGATAGTTTAAATTAAACATTTTATAACTAATTATCTAGGAAAAATTGAGGTCTGTAATTTGTTGTATTGGAAGAGCTCCGTAAAAATGAACTATATACCAATTTTCTCAAAAAAGTCAAAAATTCAAGATAGACCAGTATGTGATAGCCATGTGATGCGACCGAAGATAATGTACCGTCAAATGACTGCGTTGCATATGGTTGGAATGAGATTTCAAGTATTTTAGAGTGCATACTTTAATATTTCCTTTGCGTATAAAATCCTCGCACAAATAAAAAAAAACGAATTCCAAAATGGTTAAGCTTCTTCAGACGATCTTCATATGGAAGAGACCTTCTTAAAATAGATATAGTGGTCTTACGTTGAACATGCTCCACTACTTTAAAGTCGGTCTAACCCGGGCAAGATACAGATTTTTTTTTTTATTATCATGAATATAATCAAAACACGTGTAGCGGAGCATGCCAAGAACATCATTGGCTTTGCATATCATCTGTCTAATATGGGGTTTCCAATAAAGGGGGTTAGAAATAATAACGCCAAGATCATGTTGGTGATCAACTTTCGCAAGACTGTGCGCCCCAAGTTTATAATTACTAAACTCTGCTCATTTATTGTAATTATTGTTACACGAACGAGACAATGAATTGCATTTACCATTTATATTAGCTCCGATTTGAAACTTGACATGATTAATACCACCAATATCTTCATATATAATCCATATCGAATTAGCGTATAACGTAAACCAATCCATTCGTTTTGCTGATGTGGCATCAAAGAGTCTACTAAGACCGATGTGTGGAGCACGTCCGTGACCAACGAGAAATAAAGTCTCTATTACATCGAGATCTATATCGACTATTCGAATAGTAAAATTCTTCACAGATTTAACAGAGCCAATAATCCAGATACATTTGCTGGATCCAACCCGTAATGGAAACTGAGGGTCGAAGTATGTATATATATTATTCCAGAGTATTGACAATCTTGCCGTGAATGAGACGATCTCGACAGGTGAAATGTTTATTTCTTTGTGTTCATCTGTACAAACTGTTTTCAAATTTCGAAATATTACATAAAAATACTCTGTCATGTATGTTATAATATGGATTATGCAAATCATCTCGTTTAATCTCCCTTTTTCCTTCTTTTCTAACCTATTATTATATTACTATAGCCATTTTTACTTTCAACGTTCCGCAGCACCCAAACTTTGGAATAAGCTGCCATCAAACTTTTGAACTACAGACTCACTTGCAAAATCGTTGCTAAAGACACACCTTTTTGACTTGCCAGACGACTAAGAATTTGTTCTTGATCTTGTCAGCACCTATTCATGTCCATTACGTCTGACTATTTTGAAATAGTATCTGTTTTTCTGCTGAGGATTTGATGTCATTCAATGCATCATATGCATTTTCTGGTTGTATTTATGTGCTCTTTCGCTTCCAGTCACTGTATATCACTGTTTTTGTGCACCCCTCATACCGTGTTTGTCTCTAGAATTTGCTCCATGAGCGACATTAAATCCCCACATGGTTATATGATTTTTTTTTAATTTTCATTGATTGCATATCAATGTTATCTCTTTTAAGGGTAAATAAAGTTGTATAATTTAACGTGTAGTATTATTTTGTAAGTTAAGTATTTTAGTGTATTCGCTGTAAAGCGCCTTGAGGCCAATGTTTCGTACACTCTTAACATCAGCTCCTCACAAATGAATAGAGCCAATTCAAATGTTGACGGCAATGAAGATCTCCCTGCACTACAAGCAGGGAGATCATCATATACATGACGGAGAGAGAAAGAGGCATGTAAGTGACTGAGAGAGAAAGGCTCTTTCTATCTCTTTCAGTCACGTATGATCCAGTGCAGTGCTAAAACAAAATTTGATCCCGAGGAATAAGAATGCATCCAAACACCACGGGAAATGCAGTGGACCAGATCACTTGTGATAAAGCTCTCAGCTTCGATGGCGAAAGCTCAAGTTACAATCGTACTGATGCATCTGTTTACGGAAGTTAGAAATCATTATGGACAACCGGCAATAAAACATATACGTGACCTAAAGAACACACAGAGAAAATTGTTCCGGCACCGTCAACATTTAACGTTCACCCTCCGCTGCAAGGATAATGGCGTCACTCCATCAAGCCTTAAAATTGGTTGTCCCATCAACACGGAAAAAGCGATGAATATCATCAAGAAAGCGGAGAAAAATTTAATCGGTGAGCACATTCGTGTAGTAAACAATAACATTTACAACGGAAGCGAGAATCACAGAAAAGTGATCTAGAAACGGTCAACATTGACCCAGAGGTCATCGGCCATGTTGAAACTCACTTGAATACGAAACAAAAATCGGTCGAAAACAAAACCAAAGAGAGAGAAGGCACACGGGATGAAAAAATGGCCTGCTACCAATTGATAGTTGCCATGGAAGGGGGGAAAACATAAGAAGGAGAGGCCAAATAAGACCAAAAGGACTTTAAGGCTGGTCCCACCTTTATATAATGAGGGATTGTAAATTGAGAGATGGCTTAAGTTGTTATTGAAAAAGCAAGTCGTAAAACTAGTGCTGAATACCATTCAAAGGGGACAAATTCGCCATTCGGGTGACATAATGCTGTGAAGGGGCCAACATACGGGTAACCTTCAATATACTAATCATTGGGTTAGACTAAATTGCTTCAAATAAGTTGTTATTGAAAAACAAGTAGTAAAAAATATTGGGTAACCTCCAATAAAGAAGTGCCGACCATTTCCTCTCCCTCTTATTTCCTCCACTCTTTTCTCCTCTCAAATCTCCTCTGCTCTCCTCTCCTCACATACTAGTAATGTATTGGGTCATTGGGCTTTACTAAATTTCTCTTTCCTTCCCTTCCCTTCGCTTCCCCTCTTCCGTTCACCTCCTCTCCTCTCCTCTCCTCTCCTCTCCTCTCCTCTCCTCTCCTCTCCTCTCCTCTCCTCTCCTCTCCTCTCTCTTCTCTTCTCTTCTCTTCTCTTCTCTTCTCTTCTCTTCTCTTCTCTTCTCTTCTCTTCTCTTCTCTTCTTCTCTTCTCTTCTCTTCTCTTCTCTTCTCTTCTCTTCTCTTCTCTTCTCTTCTCTTCTCTTCTCTTCTCTTCTCTTCTCTTCTCTTCTCTTCTCTTCTCTTCTCTTCTCTTCTCTTCTTCTCTTCTCTTCTCTTCTCTTCTCTTCTCTTCTCTTCTCTTCTCTTCTCTTCTCTTCTCTTCTCTTCTCTTCTCTTCTCTTCTCTTCTCTTCTCTTCTCTTCTCTTCTCCATCAAAACTAAACACATATTTGACTAGATACTCACTATAAGGTTCAGTGTCATTAAAGCATGGTAATTCGCACATGATAAGAGGTATTGAACAAAAACCTGATCCACGTTCGCATTTAGGTTTTAGGCCTATTTTTATATCCTGACAGTGGGTCACATTTGTATTCTCACTCGTATTCACCCAAACAACAGTGCCATTCAATCCTTGATGAGTATAAGAAGAATGTTCCCAAGCTACAAATTTAAACATTTTAATGAAAGTAAAGTTAGTTCATGTAGCTTAGACCGGGCCTTGATTTGAAAAGTTAACAACAAAACAAATATAAGAAACCCCGAAAACTTGAAATTTCTGTGATCACAGTATTCACAGTTAACGAACCCATAATGACCTTTGACACGACTCGGTAAAGAAGAAATTGATATGAAATAATATTCAGCCGTGTTATTGTCATGGGTTTGTAACCGCCGAACCAGCAACCAGACAAAAACCTAGATTAGTGTTGCCGTTGGAGGCAACACTTTTTTCGCAATCCCGCACGTTCACTTCTGAACAGCATTGAGCGAACTTATACGTGAAGCAATTATCTGAAGAACCAAAACAGGGCAAAAATACAGCTTATTTGGCAAAAACAATTATTGAAAGGAAATCACAAATGTTCGTGGTTTTCCGGCACACAGAATTTGACAATTTGACACTGGAAACACAAGGCATACCACGCCCTTAATGTCTACCACTCAGAGTTGTACATATATTTTAACAAAGATGGATAGTAATGTTTCCTGATGATTAACTTGCCATCCAGCTCATTAATTAAAAGTGTTGGCCCTATGTTTACCTATCTAAATATATGATAACAATATGTGATAAACATCCCAGACAACATACACACATTGGCCCAATATTGGAAAGCCATTGGCAATCTTGGCATTGGTATTTTCTTGGGAAGCAATATTGGTTTCTCATTGGCAATTATTGGCATTGGCGTTACATTGGCAACGATATTGGATCAATATTGGTTTTCCATTGGCAACTTGGCATTGGTAAAATCTTGGCAAGAAATCTTGGACTAATATTGGTTTTCCATTGGCATTATTAGCATTGGCCTTGCATTGGCAAAATATATTGGATCAATATTGGTTTTCCATTGGCAACTTGGCATTGGTGTAATCTTGGCGAGAAATATTGGGTTAATATTGGTTTTCAATTGGCAATTTTTACATTGGCATCATGTTGGCAGCCAATATAGGTTATCACACCAATTTCGGTAACAAATAATTATTGTGATGAGTACTATTGTTTGGAGGACCTTCTTTAAATCTTAAATATTATACTAAGTTGAAACAATAGGAAACAAAACCACAGATGATAAAATGCAGGGCAAACGATATTTAACACCACGAATTATACATTTTAAAGAAAATACACAAGAATTTTCGGCACTTTCACTTCTAAGACCATACTTTTAAAGATAATTTCTAAAGTACGTGTCACCATGCTATCAAATACTCTTGATGGCTATTCAACCACACGGTGATGAGTCGTAGTGTTCCACTCTTACCGCGAAGATATTGGGCCAATCCAGGGCCCATAAGCAAATAATCTTGGTACAATATTGGCATACAAATGGATGCCAATGAATTACCAACAGAAAACAATATTGGTTAGACATTGGCCCAGTATTCGATATTGAGACATGAGTGGCCCAATATTGGCCAATTTAAATATTGCCAATATTGGGCCAATCCAGGGCCCTTGGGCAAAACATCTTGGTACAATATTGTATATAATAATGGGCCAATATAATTTTAATATTGGACCAATCCCGGCCCAAGATTGTAATGGTGTCTGGGATGTATCAAGCAATACTGTTACTGAAGCCGTCAAGCGCGGCTGGGTAAAAAGACAGAAACAATTTGAAAACTTACGCCAATAACCGATCCCAAAATTGGCAATAAAATCCCAGTAAGATGAATTGTCTTGGCAATATATCATCCCGATGTCTCCTAAATCGGCACAACCAAGCCAAAATCCTTCGAATAGAGTTGGGAAACCGAGATCGTGATATAACAACAATCCTAGATTAAACACTTCGTACACTGTCAGAATTTCCATACAGTCATTTGCTACAGACAAGAACGATTCGGCATGTGCGTATTGGCATAACATACTAGCAAATGTCCAATCAAGGTCATAATGTTGATCATGCAGATAATGCAGATAACAGGATGAGTTGTAAGAATGTGTTTCAACTAAGAAAGACAAGAAATATTGGACATCGGTATTTTGAAAAATCAAAACATTGAAATAGGCAAATTAGTTTTAATTTAACGAAGTAAAGAATGTATTAACATTTTTGTAACATTAGGAGCAAGTAATGTTCTTAAAAATAGGATCAAGTTATGCAATCTGTAATGCGTCGCTGGGCGGGAAAAACCTCATATGTAATTCCAAAGGTCAAATGCAAAACCTCATATGTAACAAGTAGGCCCATATTACAAAACCTCATAATTATGTGCAAGTTTGCTCAAATTCTATTTTTGTGTGTCAATTTGAAGAAAATGTTTCACTTTTAACTGTAAAGTGCATAAGTGTCTGTAAATAACCAAAAGAGCAATACCATGTTTTATGTAAATCCTGTTAATTGTTAATCGTTTTTGCGTCTCACACAAAATTGTTACATATGTGACCGTACACCACGAATGAGCCGTAAATGTCCTCAATTGTATTCTGAGTTACAGTGTAAAATGGGCATGAAGGTCGTATTCATAGGTATTTCAATTTGGTGTTACGTGTATCTCATTAAATGAGGTACACGTAACACCAAATTGAGGTACCTATGAATACGACCTTCATGCCCATTTTACACTGTAACTCAGAATACAATTGAGGACATTTACGGCTCATTCGTGGTGTACGGTCACATATGAGGTTTTGTACTTGGGGCCCACATTTTACTTATGAGGTATTGCATTTGACCTTTGGAATTACATATGAGATTTTTCCCGCCCAGCGACGAATGATATGTCGTATTTCTTTTCTTGAAATCCCTGTGATCAGAAAAATATTATTTGGTGTATCTGTCAACAAGATTAGAGCATTTTTAATTTTCCCCTGTATGACCCTTCGTGACCTCTAGCCGGCACATCGGTCAAACCCAAAATGCGGCATCCACGTTTAAATTATACAGCTTTCATCACTAAGTATACATTATTGTACTACATTTGTACAACTGTACTATAACTAACAAAATATTATGCATACCATACGTAAAACAATATAATATTTCATCTTCTTGATCGAGACATGTATTGTACCCATCACATTGCTGGTTGAGGCCCCAATGATCCCAATAATAACACACCATGCCCTTGTCACATTCACGAAGCAGCCTCTGAAAAGAACACCCTGATACGCAAACGCAAACAATTTTCAACAACGTTTCATGAGATTTTTTTTAAAATCAGACTACAATAATACTTGCTCATTTCGCTTATCGGGAGCACTTTCGAGGAACATCCTTGTCATCAGCCCATGTTGTTAGCTCTTTTGTTTCTAGAATATGGCTATAGACGAATCTGATCAGATGACGTTACACTATAGGTGACGTCACTGAAGTTACATACATACATACATACATACATACAAAAGTACATTTAATATAGCGCTGTTACATCAAGATCAAAGCGCAGTATGAACCGGTGAAAACGGCAATAAGAGAAAATGGCAAACATAATATACAAAACAAGCAAAAACATTATTCATCATTTGGATACAAGTGTGTTTTCAGACATTTTTTGAACTTGGAGAGTGTGTCACAGTTTCTGATTTCAGCTGGTAAGTTGTTCCAGATGTGCGGAGCGATATATGTAAAAGTCCGGTTATGAGCAGATATGAGTGTTTTAATAGGAGTGCGTTCGGATAGCCGGGTGATGTCAGAAGCTGAACGAAGACTAGCTCGTAGCGGCTGGTACAGAGTCAGGCAAGATGCTAAATAGTCAGGCGCAGCTCCATGGAGGCACTTATAGACGAGTACAATGATCTTAAATGTTATACGGTCTTTGACAGGTAGCCAGTGCAGTTGTTGTAAGCACGGCGTGGCATGGTCAAATTTCAGCGCACCACAAATTAACTTCGCAGACCAGTTTTGTATGCGTTGGAGCCGTTTGATGTCCGTTTTGTTGGAGCCAAGCAATAAAGCATTGCCATAATCGAGTCTTGACAGAACTAGAGCCCGGATGACAGAGTGACAAGAATCAAAGTCAAGATATTTGCGAATGCGCGATATATTTCTGAGTTGATAGTTGAGACTGGTGCAGAGACTTGTGATATGAGAAGACATTGTCATTGAAGTGTCAAAGACAACTCCCAGATTACGGACATTCTCAGAAGGTGTTATTGTCTTACCACAAACTTGCAAGGATACAGGAGGCATCTTGCACTTGAGATGTTCAGGAACAGCAACAAAAACTCTGTCTTCTCTTCATTAAGCTTGAGCATGTTCTTCGTCATCCATGACTTAATGTCAAAAATGCACGACGAGAGCTGCGAGAGTGAAGTTGTGATGGATTGTGGGACACATGGATTGAATGGCAAATACAGTTGTATATCATCAGCATACATATGGAATTGCAGTCTGTGCTGCCGTACTATGCGACCAATGGGAACAGAGTAGATGGTGAATGACTGTGGGCCCACGATCGACCCCTGAGGTAGGCCATACTTCAATACATGAGAGTTGGAGAACACCCCATCAATACAAACACATGATGTTCTCTCCGACAGGTAAGATTTATACCATTCCAGCGCAGTCCCTGTTACACCGATGTCATGATGAAGGCGATCAAGCAAGATTGAGTGGCTCACAGTGTCAAACGCTGCGCTTAAGTCCAAAAGGACTAGGAATACACCTCTGCGCTGAGAAACATGCTGCATGATGTCGTCTTTAACTTTCAGCAGGGCCGACTCAGTACTGTGTGAAGTCCTGTAAGCCGACTGTAAGGGTTCACGTAGATTTTCTCTGGTCATGTAATCATTGATGTTATTGACAGCATGTTTTTCGATGACTTTCGACACAAATGGTATGTTTGATACTGGGCGATAGTTTCTTAACTCGTTGGGGTCCAGCGATTGTTTTTTGATAATAGGAGCAACAACAGCGTGCTTCAATGAGGATGGGAACACTCCAGAGCTGAGAGATGTATTGACAACCTCGGTGATCATTGGAACAAACATTGATGGGTTTTGTTTTATGAACCATGTTGGCAACGGGTCCAGAAGACAAGTTTTTGATGGTGCTTTGTTGATATGTGCTAAGATTTCTTCTTCACTCACTGGGTTGAATGAAAACTACAATCAACAGGTGATGACGGAGCTACATCACTAGCAACATTGGCATTCTCAAGTTCTTTTTCAATGCCTTGGTAGATTATGTTGACTTTATCAGTAAAGAAGGTGGCAAAGTCATTACTGAGATCTTGTGCAGATTCATGTGCAGGCAGTATTTTTGTGCCTTTACCGAGGAGGGAATTTACTTTCTTGAACATTGTCTTAGAGTCAGCTTGTTCAAATTCAGACCTGTAATGCTCCTTTTTGGCTGTGTCTATCATTTCATTAACCATCTTTCTTTGGTCAATGTAGATCTGACGGTGAATTTCAAGGCCGGTTGTCCTCCATTTACGCTCATATTTGCGGCGGAGGCGACGGGCAACATGGATGTCAGTATTGTACCAAGGCTGATGTGGTCTATTGGTACGAGATCGGACAGTGGTAGGAGCATGCTTATCAAGAGTGTTCTTTATGGTGTTATTGTAGAGTTCAACAAGATCATTGACAGTGTCACTTTGAGAATCAAAGTCAGAGATAAGATCATCATGGAAGGATTTGAGATCAATATCTTTGAAATTGCGTGTAACAAACTCGGTTTTCTGATATTTTGGCTTTGACATCGCGATTAAGCAATAAACAACATGATGGTCGGAAAGCATTGATTCTTGGATGCAGTCCTTGATGAGATTGTCTTCAGGACGTGAGATAACAAGATCCAATGTATTCCCAGATCGATGTGTTGGGAATGTAATGTGTTGCTCAAAACCTGAAATGCCGAGTGTAGTCATAAAATTGGTCACATCTGATTTTGTCGGGTTATTAACATGTATGTTGAAGTCACCCACCAATACAACTTTACGGTTGAGAGTGTTCACAAAGCCTCCAATGAAAGTATCAAATTCATCCAAGAAAGTGGATGTTTTGAAGCCATTGACTGGGGATGGATAGGGCCTGTACACAGCAATGAAATACACGCTTTTACTTATGTTGGTAAAGCATGCGTGCTCAAAGGTGGTGAAGTGATGCCCCGTAGGAATGAGCTGTAATTTCAGGTTATCTTTAAATAAAGCCCCAATACCTCCACCATAGTTTTCTGAATTGCGTGGTACACTTATGAAGGAGTAACCTGCAGGCGTTAGATCTGCTATGACGACGGGATCGGACTCATTTAACCATGTTTCCGTGAGAATCGTGAAGTCAATGTCGTGCTCAAGCATAAAGTCCAAATACATTGTGACTTTGTTGCGGATGGACCGTGCATTCCAAACGCAGAAGGATAGATTATGATTTGCGTCAATGGAAGCAGAATGTGATGAGTTTGATTGTAACACAGAATGTACAGTAGCTGGTAATTTCTTCTTTTTTCCCCTTCTGGTTGGCTTGTGTGAATTAATACCAAGTGACTTGATATTATTCCAAACGGCTTGATCAAGTCTAGTAGAGTTACCACTATTACATGATAAGATATCACTCCTACTATAACACATTGTGATTGTCCTGTAGCTAATTAGTCCATCAATAGGATGAGTACTCTGAAGTGGATTAATCTGATCAATACATGGGTTCAGTGTACAGTCAAGAGGATTAGACTGATCAATCCATAGGTATCCAATTGAAATAAATGACACCACAAGCAATGATATCCAAACACTGTGTATAAATATGGTGGCCATGGGAGGATGATGTAGAAAAACAAGTTGGACAATTCCTGTCCCTGGTCTTGCTGGGTTTGATCATTTTTGGTTGCATTTTCAACAATCTTGTTTCAGCGATGCAACCTTACTTATCCGTTTCGGTGGGTTACAGCAGAGACGAGGCGCCAAAATTATGCGCCAAAATTACCTAAATTAGGTAAATTTTTGGCTTTTCTCCATCAATTTTGAAACAATATAGTATGTTAATGAAAAGTAATAATCCTACAGTCTACTTTTAAATAGTCCTTTGATATACTTCTAAACACAACACCCGGAAAAACCTTACCTCTTTCAAGAGTCCGTTCGATTGTTAAGTAGAATCCAGAAAACGTGCCAAAATGATCTGATGTATAAAGTACCCACATCGAAGGACCTTCTATGAAAAGTAGATGTGGTGCATACTTGTGATGACTCGAATATTTATATAACCAAGTTTGGTTCGAGATAGTTGAAGCGTTACCCACAACTAAAACATCGTACTCTTCAAACTTTAAACTACGACCAGTTGTAATTAGAAAGTGACCTTCGTCTTTAGATGAAAACCTCCAAGTACAGTAAACGTTATTTGGGTAGCGCAATGGAAAGTGAGGAGAATTGATGACGGAAATACTAGAGATGTGTAACTCTTCGTTCCTTGCTCTGCAAGTCACTATAAATTGACACATTTTGTTATCACAGACAACTATAGACATGGTTTACGTATTGCTGGGTTATTTGGGCGATTGTGCGGACCGTGTGTTCATACAGACCTTAATGCCTGCGTACATATATCATGACTTTTTTACTTTCTCGTGGTGAAATTAGTGTCGTTGCATGAATACGTAAACTCTCGATTTTAACGCGCGGAGACGTATCAAAGATGCAAATTACAATCTCTTTTTATGGCCGATCTCACAAGCAATTTTGTTTACTTTTACGCTGTTTAAACATGTTACCCCTCCTAGAGGCTCATAATTATTGTTCAGTCCCTAACGTACCTTTATCGCAGTGCTCCTCATCCGAGCCATCAGAACACGATGGATATCCATCACATACTAACTTCCAATCCATACAAAGACTGTTACACTCAAACAGGGTTTCACAGTTGATGACTGAAATAAAACATAATGTATTGTCATATCTTCACATTATTACAATTTATGTACAAAATTATAAATTACATGTACAACGAATGAATGTAAGAATACAATGTGTCTTTCAGTTTCTTACTGGTGAGATTTAAGCTTCATTGCAAGGTAACAGCAGGTAGGAGTGCAAGTGCGTGGGGTGAGCAATACCAGCTGCTTTTTATCAGTCAACATTTATGGTACTGATACTAGCCAACGAAAAAAAGGTTCTAGTAAAGGCATGGTAGAAAAAGCCACTACCACCAGGTGATAGATACGACGTACACTCGTGGGAGTAAATGCATTGGTGGATGTAGATTTTAAAGTGGTGCTATTTCTTGTTACACTCTAAGATATGTAAAATGCCAAATTTGCGTAAAATGTGCTATTTCTTGTCACACTCTTAATATGTAAAATGCCAGATTTGCGTAAAATGTTCACAAGTTTGCTTCTAAATAATTATTTGTTTAATGAATTAGATGGAAGCAATATTTAACTGCTCACTTTAAAATATGTAATATAGGCATATTACTGCACAAATTATCCATTATCCAAATAAATGGGGGCTAAACAAGGAATTAGTTGTAAAATATACCTGCCCAGCAAACACAAAAACGTTTTAAAAACGTTTTAAATAAGTTATATTTTGGCTTTTGGTTTAGGTAAAAACGTTTTAATAACATTCAAATGTCGGGTTATATAAAGGTCATGATAACGTTTTAAAACGTTTTGTATGAAAACACACCACAACAATATTTTTAAATGTTTTCAAAAAATGTTATTGCAAACTATTTTTGCAAACATTTTTGCCAAATATTGTGTCAATACTTAGAAAACATTATGTTAAAATATTTGAACCCAGCAAACACAGAAATGTTCTTAAAATGTTTTTTTCACAACCTTTTAATAACATTTAAATGTCGGGTTATATAAAGGTCATGAAAACGTTTTTAAAACGTTATTGAAAATAGTTTGGGCAAACATTTTTCGCAAAATATTTTTCAACCCCAAAATAACATTCTGTTTAGAATGTTTTGTATCAAGTTTTCAAGAATGTTTTTGGAATGTTATTAAAACGTTTTTATACCCTTTATATAACCCGACATTTAAACGTTTTCTGCAAAACATTTTTGTTTGCTGAGCAGTAGATTATCAAAAAATGTTTCTTAAGGTTATGAAAACGTTTTATACTCTTAATATGCCCTTTATATAACCCGACATTTAAACGTTTTCTGACAACCTTTTATAACCTTTCGCGAATGACGTCGAAAACGTTTTGTGTTTGCTGGGAAAATATACCTGTACAATAGTTTATTAATTAAGGTATTAAAGATTTTTTACAGTGTAAGGTAAAGGAGACAATCCTGTATAAACAGTGATCGGAGTGCCCATCTCTCTTTCATTGGCGATTGGGCCAGACTCCTCTATGTAATGTTGCTATAGGGGGATCGCTACACCTCCTCTACAGCGAGTCTGTTACCTTCCCAGCATTTAAGAATGCGGGTACCCATTTAAACACCTGGATGGAGAGGAGTAATCGAGATAAAGTGCCTTACTCAAGGGCAAAACACGATGGCGTCGAACCTACAACCTTCCGATTATAAGTCAGTGCCCGTTCCGCTAGGCCACCGTGCAACAGTGTAAAATGTGTAAAAAATACCCAAATAGTGCCATGCTCCTCATTGTTTTGGAGTAAAAAGATATTAAAGAAAAGTTGATTATACCTAACCTTTGTCAACAGCTTCGATTTGGAATTTAACTCCACTTGCAGTAGGATAAGCATCGACCTCTATATCTGCATGAAACGTTAATAACATTGACACTGACATTGGATTGGGAGTTTGAAATAAGATCCATATTTCTGATTCCATTATTATCATTGTATCATTAACATCTATTGGTATGTCCGAAGTACCTATATCTGCTATTTTGTTCTTATCGTCAAAATCAATACCGGAACCAATGGTAAAAGAAGCACCCAATGTTATGTTGAAATCTAGAAAGGTTACTCGGAATGATCCGTCGTGACTAGAGGTCACGACCCACTCTCTGTCGGCGTGTGTCTCTTTAGGGTTGTTGTGAGATGACAATTCAACAAGATCTCCTTTATTTAACGTAATATGCTGAACGTAGAAATAATCTATGAAAGTAATGTACGGCAGTAAGTTGCTAATATTTTAACCATTCCATTCATTAATCAGATCTGGCTAATTTTGGGGGAAAAGTGTGTTAGGCGGCGAAAGCAGTGGGACGAGGGGGGGGGGGGGCACGTCACACTATTTTTTTCATGGGGTAAGGGGGTGATAGAGTTACGCAATCTAATGTTCAGATATCGGTAGGCCTATATTTTTTAGAGAAAAGAATGGTATAGCTATATATTTTACCTTTATGCAAATTAATTGCAAAGTTTTAGGTAAAAAGAAGCTATGTTTTGCTATGCAAAAAATGCGTATAGAGGTTGTAATATGGGTGGTTGTGAAGAAATTCCAACCAAAAGGCCATTAATTCCGTATAGGAAAAAAGACACTTGAGTTTCTCTATTTTTGAGAAACTATAGAAAGCTATCGTAGAACGCGTTTCGATTAATAGTGATCAAGATTTAGTTGATCTTTTTATTAATCTCATCAGCTACATTTTGCTCAGCTTAATCTTTAGATCACCTAGTGTTTTGGTATATTTGTTCACAGTAGAAACATAAATCTGCATAGCTATATAACTTTTTGACATTTGCAATTTGGTCCATTTTTAGTGACAGAGTTTTTCTCTAAAAATGGAAAATGCAATGTCTATTATGGCATTGTGTAGGCCTATGCTAATATTTAGTAGCAGAAATCATGTTCTACTATGAAAATTAAGCATGAGTGGTTTTGATTTCATTAAAATGGTTGTCTTTTCTTTATTAGAAAAGAGTAGACCTATTGCTAGGCCTACATATATCATGATAATGAAAATCTAGTTGGGTACAATAGGTATAAAGTTTGTATACGCATTTTTTGCATAGCAACACATAGCTTCTTTTTACCTAAAACTTTGCAATTAATTTGCATAAAGGTAAAATATATAGCTATACCATTCTTTTCTCTAAAAAAATATAGGCCTACCGATATCTGAACATTAGATTGCGTAACTCTATCACCCCCTTACTGCCCATAATAGAAGAAAAAAACTATAATTGTCTTGTTTATCTTTCTTTTTCCCCCGAAAAACACAGAAAAGTGTTTTGGGCCAAAATAGGGTAAAATTGCAAACCTGGCCCATTACTAGCGAAATTCACCTTCATTTTGGGATAAAATAGTCTGAAATTGCATTTGCTTTGCGCGTTTCGTGCGGTGCAGTGCAATGGGTATTCCATTTAAAATCCATACTACCCATGAAGATCTTCCACAGGTGGGGGGGTATGAAATTCAAATTTTCCCGGGGAGGGTACTCTACATACTAGGTGACGGGTATGTTCCACTGAGCACAAGTTAGGATTTCGACGTTGATATATATCTATACAAAGTCGAAGTTTCAGCCCAACATGATTTTAACGTAGAGATTGGTTGAAATCAATTTGAAACTTTAACGTTCATACAACGTTGAAATTTCAACCTGATTTCCACCAACAATGCACAAATTAAGGAGGTTGAACTCAGGTTGAAATTTCTACGTTGATACGACGTTGAGAATTCAACCTGATTTCAACTTTTTTTTTTTAATCTCCCGATATAAACCGGACTTCCGTCTTTCTCCTTTCAAATGATGATAAAATTGAGTATCCGACTGTGATATACTGTACAGACCACGGCTGCACAAGTGGCGGCCTCAGTGGCGTTAACTCCCAGTGAGCACAGGTTAGAAATTCGACGTTGTATTAACGTTTATTTCGTCGAAGTTTTAACCTAACCTGATTTCACCCTGAAGGTTGGTTGAAATCAGGTTGAAATTTTCTTTAACTTTTTTTAGATAAATTACTATTTTTGTCCAGCCGAGCACGGCCCGGACCTTGTATCTCTTCGATTCGGCGATATTGTCCAGCCGAGCACGGCCCGGACCTTGTATCTCTTCGATTCGGCGATATTGTCCAGCCGAGCAATGGCGCTATGTCCGACGTCTTTATGTCCGTTAAGATAATTGCCGGTCGCAGATAACCGGAAATGGTCTGTGACAAGCTGGAATCGTGTCGTAATATTCGAGCCAAATCGCGCAAAATGTTGTGTTTATTTACATTTGCAGCCATGATGATGAACGATCACGAAGGAAGAAAAGTATCACGCAGTAAGCTTAATTGAAAATTTCACTTGCTTTTTTTTGCGCGTGTGATTTGATTTAACCGGGAAGTGTTCTTCCAGCACCAAGGTGAACGGTCACAGTTATCTCCGACAGCCCAAGGGTGCTGTTGAAATGAAATTACTATTACCAGACACAACGTTATGACCGGACTTAACCCTGCTTGGCCTTGGCATTAAATCGTCGGACATAAGGCGTTAATTTGAAAATAAGTTCGATGTAGCGGGTGATACGGAGTACATCTAGTCTCGGAGTCCGTATCATCGCCCTCGCCTGACTCCTTGAGTTGATATTAGCTGTATCACCCTCAAATATCACCTAATAACTAATATTAGTTCACCCTCCTCAATTTTTGCATTGAAAGTTAGTTGACATCAAGATGGTTGAAATTTCAACGTTGTATCAGCATTGATACAAAGTCGAAATCCTAACCTGCGCCGGCCTCTGGCGCCACTACTTTTCGACGCATAATAGCTGTCAAATCCAAAGTTGATACCCCCGACAATAGCCATTCTATTTGTCTATCTGAAACTCGTCTGCCCTATGTTGAAGAATAAGGTTAAATCTTCATCAGAGAGTGTATGAAATTCAAATGGAGCTGCTTATATGTTCATTCTATTTGAAATTTAACGCCCCCCCCCCCATTTGGATATATTTCCAAAAGTCTTCCAAAAATGGAATAGCCAATTGCAATCACATTGTAACCGTGTCCGTACTTGGACAGGGTTGATGCATCATGTGTGTTACTGAGGTGGTGGGGTGGGGGTGTGGGCTGGGGTCGCGTACCGCAATCAATTTCATCTGACATGTGTGTGTGGTTGAGAGGAGGGTGAGGGTGTCACGTACCGCATTCAATCTCATCTGACATGTCCATGCAATGCGTGAAACTATCACAAACTTGATCATGGTCAAGGCAAATTATTCCGGTAGTAGATTCACATACAAATCCATCCGAACAAGACCCTGTAATAATGCAGAAAGAACAAGGGGTGTCTGCAATACGTTAAGCGTAATTTATCGAGCGCAGTACATACGTATACGTCAACATAATTGCACGTCAGTAGGGACTTCATAATCGTAGGTCTGTATGAGGTCGAAGGTCATTTTAATAGAGGCGAATATGGAGCTACATGCGGCAGTGACATTTTCTATGTTACGCATTGCGTGATCACTAATCAAAATTATGTATTTAACAGGAATAACTTTAGTCAATAAGGCCTAAAAAAGAAATTGTTTGATTGGCGTAACATAAAAAAAAATTAGGGTAGGTCGGTCGGCAATTTGTTTTTATTTATTTTTTTACACACATTTTAAGCTGTAAATTGCGTAAATTGGAACCTTTAAAAAAAAAATCAATTTCAATTTTTTTCATTAAAAAAAAAATTGCACAAATATAAGAAAAAAAGCCTAGGGTCGGGCCTATTTTGAGGGTCGGTTGGGTTACGCCAATCAAACATTTCCTTTTTAGGCCTAAGTCCATTATCCATTTTGTAGAGGGTTGTCAGTGTCCTAGTTTGCCGTTTTGACTGAAGAGCGTCCCAATCTAGCCCCTGAAGTAAATTCCTTTCTGACGGGTGTACACTTTCCTGCAGAACGTTTCTGCTTGACGTTGTATTCTCTCAAGGGTGTAGGGGTTCTTCTGCAAGTACTGGTCCAACGCAGCTGTTCCATATTCCAGGATAGCCCGAACCATATAAAAATGTTTTCTGAGGCTATGCAACCACGTGTCTGCAGAATTAGGATGTGAAAGTGACTCTCAACAATATACCGTCCAGATTTGCAGCTAAACTTGAAAGCCGCAAGCGCAAATGGAACAACAGTAACAATAAGTAAGACAATAGACTAAGAGGCGGCCACTGGGGCGCCATTCGTTTGATAATAATCACCTTTCATGCCTTGGAGGCCGCAGCTCGCACTCGCCTGCATTGTGTACATTTATATCACCGCATACAATGCATGGCTGTCAATACACCAGTTAAGTCCATGGATGAGTCGGATCATCTCAAATACATTTGGGGTAAAGGTTGGGCCAATCACAAATTAAAAACGTACTAGGCGCTATAGTGACGAAGGAACCGAGACTAGAATACCCCACCATCGGCTAGGTTGATAGGCATACGAGGAGTGAAAGCGATTACATGCGTACTCGTGCTCACGTGTGATCACCCTACATCCTACACGCACACGTACCCCACACATATACAAATATTTCATTTCATATTAAAATTTACCGTTTTGATATTCTTTCCTTAGCGAGATTTCCAACAGAAATCCAATATTCGATGTATCAAATTGATACACACTCGGGGGAACGACAACTCCAAAAACAACCCACATTCTAACACCAAATATCGAAGATTTGATATAAATATCTCGTGGGTGGTTATCTCGAATAGGCATTTTGAAGACAGCAAGTGCACCGTATATCGCACTTCTGAATGAAGGGAAATACCAGCACCAACTCCTAGGGCATCCTCTGGAGAAATCCTTGTTTCGATGAATTTAATTTGATAGATTCCTTCGTCTCCATGTATAAAGATGACACAACTTTGGATGTTTGCTGAATACGTGTAGTATCCTCTTGGGTAGTTCAACGATGTTATATTCACAGACGCATTTAGCTTTAACTCTATAAAGTCTTGACTACACATTTCTATCAACAAGAAAATAAAACCTATTTCAGTTGAAATTCATACAACCCCAATGGAATATATGGTCTCCTAAACAAGGGGTGTTGATTTCAATTAATGGAGTCACACATTCAGGTAACTCCATTTGAAATTCACACTCCCTGTGTGTAAGATTAAGAAAATTGCTGCAAAAAGTGGAAGTTTTCGCAATTTTGAGTTTTTACGGGGGGGGGGGTCTGACTGGGGGAACTTTCCCCCCATGGCCATACCCCCACCCGTTGCACCGCCACTGATTGTAGCTACACACGAGAGGCGAGATTTGCACACAGAAAAAAATAGAACCTCATAATAAATAAGTAAACTTTACCTCAGAACTATGTTATATTTACTACTACTAATTGGTAGTTCACAGCCTCTTGCGCATGGTAGTGAGCTTTAGCAAAAATTACATTGGTCATGTCATAGCGAGTGTGTAGAAGAACTCAAATATCATAGATACACTTTTGTAGGTCCTATGGTTCTTGAGTTATGTTGTAAAGAAGGCTGAAACTACAACACTTTTATAAAATGTACGTAACTCATTCATGAAAATAAATCAAGCACGATTTTAAAGTATATGATTAGTAGAATGAACTTTTGCTAAACATTAAAGTGTTATTTTTCAATAATTTATTGATTTAGATAATGAAAATCGATTTTTAGCTGCTTCGACAAACAATACCTCGTCTACCTTTAATAAAGATTTTACATAATCTAGTAAATACTACATAATTTTGAGGTAAATTTTGCTTAATTACTATGCATATTATGAGGGTCTATAAAATTTCTCTTTGTGATACAGAATCACTTGTCAACATCTGTCCTCAAAATTGGCAAAATGCATCAAAAAGGTTCCAGGATTCTTATTTTGGTAATCGCTTTATTCTGAGCCAAACGGGATTTTTGTTTAGTATTTAGATTTTTTACCACTTGCAAGCACTCTCTTTTTTCAAATTCACTTTCTTTTGTAAAGCTTACTTTCGATGGATTTCGTTTACATTTAGGATATAAAACGCTAACACATAAGAGAAATAAAGTTAATACAATATAATGGGAATACAGTTTGATCCGCTCGTAATCGGCGGGAATTGTTAGGCTTTTATCACTACGCGGAAAAGTAGACCCACATTAAAAGTGTCATAGTTGACCCGTCTGGTCTCTATTGTGCTTGTTAAAGAAAATAAACAACGTATTAGACTTGAAAGAATAATTTGAGATGTTTCTGGCAAGATGTCACAAGAGAATTCTAGAAATAAGATATAATAGATATTAATCCGCGATGCTATAAGGCCCGCCGATTACGAGCTGATCAAAGTCTAAGTGGTTCCTGATTTTTTATGACTTCCTCAACTTGGCAGCTTTCAGCGCTCCACACTTAGCGAAAAGCAAATTGGTTAAAATTTTCCATTTTCATCGGTGGTTCATATTTTGTGTTTATTTCTAACTAGCTGGAATAATATCACAGAAATGTATAAGCAAAATTGATCTAAAATACTGAAATAATATTAGTAAAAACTGGAATACTGAAATAACAAAAAAAAAAAAAAAAATTGGCAGATTACATTTATTCCATTTAGTTAGGACATGTGTAAACGTTACAAATATGAGATCAGATCGTACATTATGGCTTTAATTGAACACACGGAAGAATTATACTGTCATCAGTGCTTTGTTACCAAACTTTATGACTGAAAAATTAGTCAATAGCGAATCACCGCGCAATTGAAAGCGTTATTACTCTGAACTTACCAACAATATGACAGTCGGAATTACCTACAAATTAAGAAAAAAAGACAGGTTTAAAAAGTTCGCACATTTTAAAACCTTTACTCAAAGTGGATCAAAATAATTGAAAGGGAAGTAGTCCTTGTCGGGTTATACTCACGGTTATACTCAAAGAGGAGTAAAATGTTATCCAAGCATATGCACTAATCATGTTAATTGGGCTATTTCAGTTCCAATCAATACACCCATATGTAAACCATGAATGAATGGGAGAGTCGATTTGAAAACTACACACTCGGTGTGGGAGATTAAGGCCATTTCTCCCATGGGGTGTATGGATTTCAACTATTGTCTGTCCAATTATAATACGTTTACGGGACCTTTGGACGTCCAACCGATCGATTTGAACGTACCATTGGTCTGGAGAGGAGGCATCTCTGTAGACGATGACCTTCATCAAGTGAGGATCAGCCAAGCACGAAAAGTTTCTTGTTTAGCGTAACTAGCATATTATCTTATAAATATTTTTACCGTAGGCCTAATCACAATACAGACTTGCCTCAAGTGTATAATGTGCGAGTATGGATGATTTCTTTGATATTCTTCTTGATTTGATTAATATTATACCCATTTCTTTTCTTTTAATTCCTGTACATCATAGGCCTATAACTTGTATTAATGAAAATGTAGTCTAAAACAAAAGGGGATTTTCCTCCCCCTTTTCTTTTTCAAAGAAAGTTTTCAAGCTAATGTCACAGATATTTTATTGCCATGTTTAAAGATACGAAATACCTGTGTGATGGTTGATGGAGGCTCTGATATCACGAGGACAATTCACTATAATGGCATGGGAATACATTGGCGTTAAACATGTTTAATACACGCCTGCATTTGTAATGATTGTTGGGGAGTAAACACAATATTCTGTGTGCATGGCCTGAACTAAAGGTCGGTAGTGCAAATCTGTCTATTTATCCAGCGTTTAGAGAATGTGTACTCAACCGTTGCTGTCAAAAGACCTTTGATTCTGGATACTTGTCCGAGTATTCAATGACATTGTAGGCCTATCATATATGCCTACTGTGGATGCGGTGGCATATAGCATAATTCCCCAACTGAAGTATATAGAACATCATTAACAAACTTAAGTACTTCTCGGACCTAAAGATTATAAGAGATTATACACATGGATGGTGTTGTATTCATACTTGCATCTACCAGCATCTACTGCGATGTCGCCCAAAGCTAGCCTTTCGAATATGCTTCGTGTGACGTGTGTAAATAAACGAATTAGGTATGAAGCATGCGCGCAAGGTTAACATCGTCACACGTCTGCACATGTCCGTAGGTGCTAGGCCAAGTATAAACCTTCATTTAACATTTTAACCAAGTACATGCACCTCAAATCTAACCTTCTACCTCTCTTCCGGCAAACATAGTCCAAGGGTCCCTTAAACGTACTATAACTTAGACACCCAGTTTTTGTTTCTTATTTGAAAAAATATACACTTTCAAAGAATTTTTGTGTTTCCAAAGCATTGAATGAGAGTTTACCAGAAATTCTATTGAAATTGGAAGGTTTTTCTCAACACTTTAAAAATAGTCCGGTAGAAGTTGGGTACCATTATTTTGGAAGGTCTCATTATACAGATTTGTAGGTATGGTGATTTTGGATAGTGAATGGATGAATAGTAAATTAATTATACTCCTCACCAAAAACATTTTATAAAAATGAAAAGCACAATTCAGGTCATAAAATGCAGACAGTGTTTCTAATTGGCATATATTTATTCTTAGTGTATTAACTCAGTGATCCCAGCTGTCCCTCAACCAATTACAACAATTCGGCGCGGTATTTGAATCTTCTTCTGTGCATGCTTTTGGCTTGGCACAATTCTAAGAAAATACAAATTGTATGCCATATGAATGTTCTGATGTTATTGGTGAGGAGTATAATTCACAATACACTCCAGACGCATATTAACTTGCCCTATCGTTTGTTATAATGCACCAACTGTGACATCTTTTGAGTTATAGAGGTTGTGAATGAAATTATTGATTGGCTCCAAACAAAGGAATTGAACCGGTGTCCTTCACCGAAATCATGGCACAGTGTAGTCCATTCAATCAAATATTGTCATCAACCTATTTGATCGTAGTGTATTTGTTATGCGTGTGACGACCTCTCGCGGTAGATTGCAAACATGCTTTTGTTGAATGCATTTGAGTAGACCGCCATTATTGTGAATTAGTAAAAGGATCAAAGAAAAAAGGGTGGAATCACTGATCAATATTCATGATTACAATGTTCAAACACCCCTTACTGTAAGTAGATTATCCCATCAAAAGTTTCAAGTCATTAGGAATATTCGGCTGGACCCAGATATCTTGCTGTAAATTGGTCAAAATTGAATAAAAGTAGACAAGGAAGAATATTTTTACCGCTTTACTAATAATTTCTGTTAGGTCTGACCGTGTTTAGCCACTTTTCTTTCGTGACTTTTTGCCAAAGTGAAAACTTTTCGAAATATATCCTAAAAACCGGGAGTTATTTGGACAGACAATAGAATGGGCTATTATTTTACTCAATATGATCGTAAATCAAGATAAAAAAGGAAAGTCAAAGCAACATATTCAAGATTTTAAACTGTGGTAAATGTTTACAGGTACAGGTGTTGATCCCAGTGGGAAGGTGTACTCAAGTTTGGTTTGGGTAGGGGTGTGCCCTAAGTGCCTTGAGGTGTACGCGTAAGGCGCTATAAAATGCGGTTTTGTTGTTGTTGTTGTTGTAAGTATTTGAATATCGAACCATCAATATACCAATTTTTAAGAAATTTTGCCCAATCGATATACCAAAAGTCATTTTGAAATACATTTTGAAATATTTCCTTTTGTTTCCTGTGGTTTTGGAAACTCCTTAATAGCCCATATCTTTGAAACTGCAAAATCCAGCTTTGTAAATGCTTTTTGCTATCCAATAAGAAACTGTAAATATAATATTGTGTTTTGTGAACTATGCTTTAAGCCCTGCATCTCAACTGTAAGATGTATTGATCATGTTTATAAAGTATGTACATGTATCATTCCAAGTGTATGTTTTATATTGCAAGCAAATTAATGTTTGCCAAGTCAAATTATGTAAATTTGTTTTTACTCTTTAGTACTTTGGGATAGAATGGCTCAACTGTTAAGTCATCAAACTTGTGATTAAGCGTGCTTGTTCGAATCATGTTCGAGTCAATGCGGGGCATTCGGACCGTTATTGGGACAAGTTTTAAGACTTAGTTTATAAAGCAAAAGTGGTGAAAACTGATGCAAACGTGTAAAAAGCAAAAGCCTGCAGTGTAAAAAGCAAATGTACGTTTGCAATCGATTATGGAAAATCACGCATGTGCACAAGTGTTGTGGGTACGCACAAGTGCCTATGTGTGTAAGTGCTTATGCACTTGCCTTTCGCGTTTATTTATGGTACACACTCGCATGTGTTTATGGTTACGCACGCCCGTGCGTAAGAGTTTGAAGGTACGTAGGGTAAATACGCCTATTCTCGGTCACTTAAGAAACAACCCGCTCTATTTATTGCGTAAATAATTATATAAGTTAGCTATATGGGAACGTGCATTCCACACAACACCCCGTTTAACATACCCTGCAAGACATCTTCCATTGAACTTGTATTAGAAGTACAAGGTCAAAAGGTCAAAGTCGACGACAACGCCTATTCTCGGTCACTAAACACCTATTCCCGGTCACCGTATAGTTTTTCTATACCTATTTTCGGTCATTCTCTTTTGGAAGCCTGGTTGATCGGTATGATGCGGTTTTGATAGCTTAAACCCATAATAAAAATACGTGTGCAGTATTCTGAGATATTTTGACAAGGAGCGATCCTTTCAAAGCGGTTTATTGGCAAAAAATTTCGTACCATCCGATCGGGGTCCGAGGTGGTCCTATTTTGTGGGAGCGCACAGCGGAATGCGGTGGCACGCCCGACTAGTCCAGGAGCAAGATCACACAGGGGCCATAAAGAAGGAGTTCGTTCACACCCACTACATACAAGGTTTGACACCAGGTAGTTAGTATTCTGACATCCAGGAAATCCAACTTGGCGACGCATATATAAACCACTTACTCTATGCTGATGATCTAGCACTGATCAGTGATACAGTATTTGGACTGCAACGACAAATAAATATTCTTGCTAACTACTGTAAAGTATGGGGTCTAACAGTCAATACTGAGAAAACAAAAATCATTGTTTTTCGTCGTGGTGGTGTATTAAAGAGATATGAAAAATGGTATTATTTAGACGAGCAAATAGACACTGTTAATTCATTTAAGTACTTAGGAGTTACATTCAGTTCGTCTGGATCATGGATCAAATCACAAGAGTATTTAAGTGTACAGGCTAAGAAAGCCCTTTTTAGTGTTAAAAGCATTGCCAGTAAATTTGGTCGCCTACCTCCTGATGTAATGTGCAAAATTTTTGATACTAAAATTGCCCCAATTATGTTTTATGGCTGCGAATTATGGGGAACAGATGAATCAATGTTAATTGAAAGAGTACATTTAAGTTTCTGCAGGTACCTACTCAACATACCAAAAACAACTTCTAGTGAAGGTGTGCGAGGTGAATTGGGCAGATATCCTTTGTTTATTCAAACTCTGATGAGAGTTATCAAGTATTGGCTATATATTCTTGAATTAAGTCATAATAGAACATTATTTCAGTGTTATAAATTTCAGTACAACAAAGCCGAACGTGGCCAGGAGTGTTGGGCACTAGCTGTCAAAAACATTTTGTTTTCTAGAGGATTTGGTCACGTTTGGATTGCACAAGGTGTTGCCAATAAAAATGTTTTTATTTCACTTTTTAAGCAACGTTGTACAGACATAGAACTACAACGTTTTGATGAGTCTATGCGTACTAATTCTAAGTTAAAGTATTATTCAATCTTTAAGACTGATATCATATGTGAAAAGTATTTATTTATAATTGAAAATGTTATGATGAAGATTTTGTTGACTAAACTCCGACTGGGTAGTTTGAATTTGGAAGTAGTTTTAGGAAGATATGAAGGTATACCACGCGATGAACGTCTCTGTAAATTATGTGAGTCTGGATTGGTCGAAGATGAACTGCATTTTGTTCTAGTGTGTGATTATTTTAGGAATGAGCGGCAACGTTTTATACCTAGATACTATCGTGAAAACCCAACTGAACTGAAGTATTGCCAATTCATGCAGACTTCTGATAGCAGGATCTTGAAAAATCTGTGTAAATATCTATTTAATGCATATAAGAAGAGAGATATATACTTTCGTCAGTAGATGTATACGTTAATATTGTTTATGTAATTTACAATGTATTTTAGGGCCGGAGGCCTTTATATACTGAATAAATTTCCCTCATTTGAGGGAATTGAATTGAATTGAATTGAATTGTATGGACCCTCTAGATCACTGCTAGGTAGGTAGTGGTCTCAAATTGTGGTAACACATTTTTTTACAGGTCATTTTATATATGGACGTATAATCACATAAAATCACAAAAAATAGGACAAAATTAAGGGGTAGGGTAGATATAAATTCCCATAACTCAACTTTTACTTATAATAATGAATTTATTTTGGAATGAATATGTAGCTAATTGATTGTTCTAACTTCCTAGTATTATTTGAAAGCAAACCTAGGTTTCATAAGATCATGATTGGAAGTGGCCGTGGAAAATCAGATTTTTCACAACAATGCGTAGGGTGGGTGTTTTTGTGGCACTGGCTTCAAATTTTACCATTGTGCCAATTTCTATTTTCAAAATGATTTTTTTTTATTTTTGTTTTTAATATCAAGCATATCTAGGCAAACATTGATGTTCTGGTTCAAATATTTATATAAGTGCATGTTTGCGTGCATGTTGGTTTGTGTTATGTGGGTTTAGGGTGCTTGGGGTGTGTATGTGGGGGTGGGGGTGGGTGTGTATAAGGTTCGGGTTGGGGTGTTTTACGTGTCTTAATATGTCACAAAGCTGAACTATATAAGTTCCACTAACAAAATTTGTTTGGTAAGTTACCATTCGTGTAATATTTTGAATATCTATATGTGCGGGGTGAGATCAACCAGTGCTTGTCAGGAAAATACTCTGAAAATGTGAAAAATAGGTACTTTTCCACATGTAGCAGCGTGTATAACAATATTAAGGGGTAGGGGAAATATGAACCATCATAACTCAACTTCAACTCATGATAATGAATTCATTTTGTTTTAGTATTATTTTAAAGCAAAGCAAACATTATTTGTCATGTAGATAGACATAAAATGTGACAAAAGGTTAATTTTTCATATGTATAACCATGTCAAATATGGTATTATTAAGGGTTAGGGGAAATAAAAACCACCACAACTCAACCTTTACTCATAATAATGAATTAATTTTGGTATCAACATGTAGCTAATTGATTGTTTTAACTTTCCAGTATTATTACAGAAAAACCATCAGATAGACATAAAGTGTGAAAAAATGTTAATTTTCCAATGTGTAACAGTGTAAAATATGACAATATTAAGGGTAGGGGACGTACAATCCAACATAACTCGATGTTTATTCATTATAATTTATTCATTTTGGCATCAATACATAGCTATTTGGTTCTTGTAATCTTTTAAAGCAAAATGACCATCAGTTGTTAGCTGTATAGACTTAAAATGTAAACAAAATATCCATTTTTCAAGTGTAGAAGCGTAAAATATGACAATATTAAGGGGTAGGGGACATACAAATCACCAAAACTCAAGTTTTACTGATGAAAATGAAAACCATTTTGTTATCAATATGTAGCTATTTGATTGTTTTCATTTTCTAGCATTATTTTAAAAGCATTTAAACCATTAGTTGTCAGGTAGTTAAACATAAAATATGAGAAATATGTTAATATTCCATGTCTAACAGCGTAAAATATTACAATATTAAGGGGTAGGGGACATACAAATCACGAAAAACTGACGTTTTACTGATGAAAATGAATTCATGTTGGTATCAATATGTAGCTAATTGGTTGTTCTAACTTTCTAGTAATTATTTTAAAAACAATTAAACCATTAGTTGTCAGGTAGATAGACATAAAATGTGAAAAAAGGGTTGATTTCCATGTGTAGCAACATAAGATAATAACAATATTAAGGTGTAGGGGACATACAAATCACCAAAACCCACGTTTTACTGATGAAAATGAATGGGGGGGCAACATGCCCCGGGAGCCACCCTTAGCTCAATGATTTTAAACATTTTCTGAACAGATTCTTAATGTTGAGGTCCTAGTCGGTTGTTCCCATAAAAAACAAGCACGATTCGCTTAAATTTAGTACCCTCGAGAGGCTGATACATTTCGCTCAGGCGCTAGATTTAACCGGAACTATACAAGGTTACACCAAAATGCGGAAGGATTTAGTGTTGTGCCCCCTTGAAGAACAGCACAATAGCGCTAATAGCACGCTATAAGGTCTAAGTCGTTTTAAGAATAGCACAATAGCGCTAATAGCACCCCTCCAAGTGTACTAGAATTCCAAAATAGCATTATTGCGATAATAACGCGCTATATGCCCCCTAAGGCCAACACAATTTCCATAGCACAATATCACTATTACTAGTATTAGCACGCTGTAAGGCCTAAACCATTTAAGAATAGCACCATAGCCCTAATAGCACGCTATAAGGCCTAACCATAAGAATAGCACAACAGCGCTAATAACACCCCTCCAAGTATTGGATAACTCAAAACTAACATAATTGCGCTAATATTAACATTTAAAGCCATTTTTTAATGTCCTCAAAAAATAACACTGTCAATTGCACAAATAGCACACCTATGAAAATAGTGGTGCTATTTCTGCTAACATGTATATAAAGTAATGACAAAATTGCGCTAATAGCACATGTAGGCCCGAGGAGAGTGTATGTTATCTGCGCAACTCAGTTATAGCGCCTTTCTCGGTCCAGGGCAGGAACCATTTATGCCGACAGAAATGTGACATTGTTGACCCAATTTTTCCGACCGAAAAAGCTCGAAAATACGACAGGGTAGGGGTGGGGGAAGGGGTAGAGGAGGGGAGGGGCGGGCGGTCACAAATAATTTCTCCTCGCTCATTTGTATTCGACAAATGGCTATAGGCCTAATTTAATCCTGCAGAGCAAAATGCAACACTTCTCATGTGCTCATGCATGATCATTTGTAGGATGCATGGCAACAACGATGTCAACATAGCTCATACTGGGGAACACTGACCGAGAATAGGAATGCCAACGGAATTCGTATGCCTATTCTCGGACACCCCTGTTTCTATGGGAATTTACATAAACACAACACCAATCATTTGCTATGGTGTTATTTACGATGCAGATGGATCAACTTGTTAAATTTAAAGCTTTAAAACGTGGTAAAATGCATGTACAATTTTGCATCACTGATTATATTACAATCACCATTTTAATTACCTCTTAAATGATGTCATTATTTCTTTTAAATGACTATATTTCAGATCACCATACAATCTAAAAATCTATTATTTGAGGTGAACTGTGCTGCCGTGACCTTGAAAAGTCACCAAAACCTGCAGTACCGGTACGGCTAAATGATTTATAGTCGCAAAGTTCGAAAGACACGGCTAAAATTAAAGCAACGATCGTCCGCGGTAAAAGTGACCGAGAATAGGCGTGTGACCGAGAATAGGCGTATTGACCCTACTTGCGTTTACAAGTGTTTTGGGTACATTTGCGCGGCGCGTGTCCAAGTATTTGCTGGCATGCTCTCGCATTCACAAGTGTCTGCACCAGTGTATGCAAGTCATCATGCAGTTATTGTTAACTGCATGTATACACATAACACAGGGACACTCATATAGGTAATTGACCCGTACTAGTAGCGCTGTGCTGTGGGTATAGGAGACGAACTAGTTAACGTCATATATCAAAAAGTATAAAAGCTCTGATTTTAGTACTTGATCTATGTTTCAATTACTTATTCTTTTCTAAATATTTGAATTTTTAATCCGGTAAAAGCTTTAATAACGGGGGAGCATGCATTTGTATGAGAAAGGAAATATACCATCTTATCCAAATTCCCGTGTTAATCCAATGCACATTTTGCTTCACCGGGCCGCCCTGACTTGGTCGCGTTTGGAAGATGAGTGCCACCAAACCGTAATAGGTACAAATTTAGTACTTTCTGTCAATCAAGTATGGTTTATTTTCTACATGTCAATCTTTGAATTATTAGCATATTCTTTATAATAACGGTGGAGCGCATTGATGAGTAAATGATAGCAAACAAGTGAAAAATCCCAAAAACTCAGTCAGTGGAACTCCACCCGTACATGTCAATAGCGTCATTATCGATTGGATTAGTCGACCGTAGCGGACAATTCGATCGCTCATTGTATTAATAATATCACGTGGTAAAAAATGTGCATTGGGCAATCGATTACTATAATGGTTTAGTACTGCATATTTCGGTTTAATCATCACTAAGCGGGTTTATGGCTGCAAAGGTCACGGTGAATTTGCCGTGGACAAAACTGCACTATGTGCTTGGGTGTGTGTGGTGGGAAGTATGTGTGTGGGGGTGAGTGCATAGGCCTACCCATAACACTTGCGAACATGTGTGCGTATCCATCAATATCTTTGAACCAAGGATAACCAATTAATTTCTCTTTATTTCTTTATCTCATGTACTTGACTAATTTGATGATGGTGACAGATTTGTTTTATTGTTATGGTCCAACTGAAATAGATCACTGCATCTCAACTATAACTGCTAGTACTGCAAATAAGAAGGATCGCAATGTTAATGAGTACAAATATTAATACTAATACTAATACTAATACTAACATTGTTAACAACAACAACAACAACAACAACAACCACAGCAATAATAATAATAATAATAATAATAATAATAATAATAATAATAATAATAATAATAATAATAATAATAATAATAATGATAATAATAATAATGATAATAATAATAATAATAATAATAATAATAATAATAATAATAATAATAACATTGATTCTATTAATGCCACCTACCATTCCAACCACAGATAACGCCAGCATCTTCTGAGTGATTGCAATCGTTCACTCCCCATCCATTGTGCTCACAGTCTAACAAATTGTCTTCAGTTCCTAAGCACTGGACACCATCCAGCCATATCTGTCCAGTTCCCTGTCCAAAATGAGCCCCTGTAACTGCACGTACATCATTGTGTGGGAGTCCAAGATAACGGCATACCACGATAGAGTTGTTTGTATGCCAGTCATCATCACATACTGTACCCCACACATTATCATGGAACACCTCAACACGGCCTTCCCAACTGCAGCCGCCAGCTAGACGAATTGATTCTGGAAGGCACAAAAAGGCACATTTTTAGATCGCCCGAGGGAGAGACGTTATGTCAGCAGGAGTCGAGTGTGTCAGTTTATCGGGGGAGGGGTTGACTGGAGATGTTTCCAAGCAAGGGCGTCAAACCGAAGTTGATAGCGGGGGAGGGGCACAATATTTTGACAAATATGACGGAAAGCTGACCTCTCGTCACGCTTGCGCGACGTAGGGGGTGTACCACCCTCATTCATTTGAAAATTTTACAAAATGGGCGCCAAATGAAGGTAGACACTTTTACAATATTATTCTGTAAATGCTAGTTGTTAATTGAAAAATGTTCAATATGAAGTCCCTATTGAAGGAGTTTGCAGTTCATTTCGAGTGGCGTTTCTGGACATTTTGTCAAGAGAGGGGGAAAGAAAACAAAAATTAGCCAGTGAGCATTATTTCGGTCAGACTTTGCTGGGATATATGGCGGGGAAAAAAATCAGTTTCGTACTATTTGAAGTGAAAGTTGCCCGATACACATTGGGTTTATTGCGTGGGAAGCGACCACATTTGTACACTATTTTACACCCGAATATAGGTATTTACCAAATGCGTACATATATAAAGAGAACTAAGAATAAGGATTGTTTCCTTGGAGTGTGTGTGTTTTGGTCAAAGAAAGAACTTTAAGAAGAGAATCAGTATTTTGTCCCTGCTGATTTAATATTTTAGTCCGCTTCTTAACGTGTATCTGCGTCTTGTCCTTCTACTTCCAGGGATAACTGAACGTATTGTTCATACAGAACTTGTTATACTATCTTAGCCCCAAATCAATGTGATTTGAATGCATAGGCTTAGAGAATGAAGTGCTTGTGGAGCGCGCAAAATAAACAATTTTAGCCAAAATTAAGGTATAATACCGAACATTTTTACAGTATGCCTACTTAGACCAAGGAAGTATTTGCCGAAACGTGTGGGGGTATTTAATATTGTGTCCCCCATCGCAGAATTGGGAGGAGCTATGTCCCCCTGCCCCCCCCCATACCCCCCCCAATAATTGTATAAAATAAATAAAATAGCACAGCTCTGCGCAATTGGAAGCATTATTATTCTTAACTTACCAAACATTTGACAGTCGGAATTACCTACAAGTTAAGAAGAAAAACAGGTTTTAAAAGCTCGCACATTTTAAACACTTTACTCAAAGTTGGCTAAAAGTATTGGGTAAAGTTATGCTCACAGCTGAGTATTGTCCACTTTTTACAATTTTCCCCCAAACTTGGCGGACAATTTCAAACAATTTGTGAGGTGAGGGAGCTATTTTTTTTCCAAAAATAGTAAAACCTTCTTGCATTGCCCAGGTGAAATAATACAGGAGCGTGACAAATATTGACACATGTATTATGTTATCTAAATATTTTGTATATATATAGATCAATTCAAATAAATTAAATAATTTCCATGTGATAAAGCTTGATATTGTGTTTTGTTCTCATTACATACCTATGCAACAAAGAAGAATCCAATACACTACAACAGCATGGCTGGCGCAAGCAAACAATTTCATTAGTTCCAGATCAGTACACATGGTTAAAAATCCACTCGCAGATTCGAAGTACAAAATATCAGATTCAATTATTATTCTCTTTCAGGATCTATGAATTCACATAACGCCTGAATTAAAAAAAAAAAAAAAAAACATTTTTAGAACTGAGATAATGATTTAAATTTTATGATACAAATGTTGATGTATTCTTCTATTTTTTTAACAACCTACCTATTTTTTGTCACCTCGGCTGGAGAATCATGAGCTCCTGTTAACTCTACGATATTATGTCCGATATTACGATTATCCGGGTGTTCATCAATAAACAGCTCGAGCAGAATGTTGGTTCCAAGTCTTTCCATATCCATGTGGTAAATGCACGATTGCAAGGAAAATTATGCATTTTTGCCCACCAAAAAAAATAAAGCAGGAAAATAAATGCACTAGCATATTATGATGTGAATATTACAATGTATATCACTTTCTCAATTTGTGGAGAATTCAAGTTGAGAAAGCTTTCTTTCATCGTACATTAAAGCTGAATGTACATACTCCGTCGCTGAGCGACGTGTGATTGATATTTGACCAATGAGGTAGCACGCTTTACCCAACGCCAAAAAGCACGCTACCTCATTGGCTAAAAACGAATCGTTATCGCTTAGCTATGTAGTATAAATCAATCTTAACTCTAGCACTTCACTTGATTAACCCTATTCGCTCTCAAAATTCGCGTACAATTCTGCTTTTTTTTCATGTGTGTTGCCATAGTAACCTTTACTCTATTGTTATTCACAATCTATATATAGACGCTTTCAATATTCTGCATTGCACGTGTGTTGCCATTTATAGAAGCTTCTTTCAATAGTCTGCATTGCTTTCACGTGTATAATCATACGTCGTGTTCACACACGGTCGGACATAAGTGAGTTATTACCGCGACGTATAACCGTTAATACATGTAGTGACTTATTATCGGTAATTAAGTGTCGTAAGTCCGACCGTGTGAACACGACTTGAATTAGCAATGTGAAAGTATGCCACTGTTTTGTTATTCACTATCTATGCCAAAAAAATTGTTTGGGTGCCCTTCCGAGACAAAAATTTGGAGGGTCGGTAGGTCGATCCTTTTATTTTATTTTTTTTTCATGGACTCTTCCTCGATTTTTCCTCCATTTTGAAAATGCTACATGTAGTATTGACAAATGCTTGAAACAGAGAATATTTTCATTTTGGACTTTACTAAGTCCAGATTTATTTTAAACTTGAAATTAAATTCACTTTGTGTATCAAGTATGATTTTGAATGTCCAATTTATTATCCAAATAAATAAATTGTTTTAGGACAGACTTGTTGCAGTCTAAAAAGTTTTTTTATTGAATTATCAGTATCGTAACATGGTAGACTTGGAACAAATCTTAATTAATTTTTATTCTAAGAAAAAAACAGATAATAAAAGTAAGCATTAAAATGAGCAGAAATTTGCATAAATTTGGATTGGTAATGATTAGTAATATTAAATCCTACAAGTGTATCACAGATGGCAGATATCAAAAATTGTTTAAATGATTTTAAACAGCATTTTTATAGAGGAAAACTGGCATCACTTTTCAGTGATGTGCGCCCTTATTTTAATTTGCTCATGCGATATGCACGATGGTGGAATTCAGCACCTTTGAAGAACTAGCGTTTGAACTTGAAAATCAGTGTACTATGAAAGCCGAATAGATTTCATGATGGAATTTGAATGTCTGTGATACTAGTGATGTGAGTAATTATGATTGTGCGTATGGGGGGGGGGGTACATAGACCTGTATGTTCAGTAAGCTTACAGATTTCATGCACGTGAAAATGCAATGCTGTTGATAATGCACTTGTCAATAGAAACCCTGACCCTGTGATACTAGTGATGTGAGTAATTATGATTGTGTGTATAGGGGGGGTACATAGACCTGTATGTTCAGTAAGCTTATAGATTTCATGCACGTGAAAATGCAATGCTGTTGATAATGCACTTGTCAATAGAAACCCTGACCCTGTGATACTAGTGACGTGAGTAATTATGATTGTAGGGGGGGTGCATAGGCCCGTATGTTCAGTAGTTAAGCTTATAGATTTCATGCACGTGAAAATGAAGACTGTTGATAATGCACTTGTCAATTGAAACCCTGAGTCCCTGACCCACTCCAACCCCTGCCTGCAGTGCAGAGTACCCGGAAAAAATAGCCGGGCAGTTTATAACAGACGGGCATTGACACAAAATTTGTCCATGTAGGGCCGGCCATGTGTTGTTTCCCGTCGGTCCGGGACTTGGCCGGGAGTTTTAACATTTTTGAAATTTAGCCCTGGTATAAGTCCCAGCCACCCCTCCCCCTGGTACCCTGGCCATAAGGGGGGGGGGCTGGAAATTCACAGCTGCATATAGCCATATCTTTGATAACATGGACAAGTATAGTGATTATGTACATTATACAAATGATGAGATATCCTCTAAATAGGCACAATTTCACGGCTTTACCAGACGCGTAATGTTGCGAGTAAATTAAACGCCATTTTGTGCGTAGGACGTTGCAATTAAAAAAACTGCGATAATTTAAAATGACTGCAATTTGCAATGAAAAGCAAACCACCAAAAATTTCTCATTTGTAGATGTACACACATTGGTATGCATATAGCCTCTGGCATTGGCCAATTTGTCCTTGTACTATAAAAAGACCATGCACATTCTTCATATGAATCACAGGTTTATATTCACATAGCCATACATGTACCTGTACACCCCTACACACACCCACACAAACAACTGTATTTTATCCAAGGTAATTGCAGACCCCTCCTACATACGGTACCCTATAACCCTAAACCCTAAACATGGGCCATAACACTAACCGTAATTCTAATCCTAACCCTAATACTAACCCTAATCCCAACCCTAATCCCAACCTTAACCCTAACATACCCTTAACAGGCAAACCCTAATCCTATATCAATTCCTAACCTTAGTCCAAATCCTAATCATATAGCCTTGGAAGGGAATGCTCCTTTTGGAATGGATAATAAATTGGACATTCAAAATCATACTTGATACACAAAGTGAATTTAATTTCAAGTTTAAAATAAATCTGGACTTAGTAAAGTCCAAAATGAAAATCTTCTCTGTTTGACTAATATGTAATCTGGCAAGCAAAATGGATAGCAATTATCCATGCTGGTCAGCACTGGGATGGATAAGAGCTATCCATTTTCCCATTTGCTTGTATCATGGATTACATATTACAACAGAGAATATTTTCATTTTGGACTTTACTAAGTCCAGATTTATTTTAAACTTGAAATTAAATTCACTTTGAGTATCAAGTATGATCAAATAAATTTCATGTTACATGTGCTGGTTTAACCAAACAACCTGTACGCAAATGGACTTGTGCCGATTGCAGAGATCTGCACTCTCTCGCAAAAAATCTTCAAAAAATGGTTGCTGGCTTACAACAGGCAATGGGAGTACTGAAATCTGAACATTCACATCTGAAGAAGTCTCAAGAAGCTATGCGGAATGAAAACGTACAACTCCGTAAAGAGGTTGAAGACCTGAAAGTTGTGCTTACTAAACATGCTGAAGAATGTAAAACTTCTGATGATCCTGATGTTTCTCTGTCAAGTAATAGCGACGACAGTGATAACCTTGTAGACGATCCTGTTAGCTCATTACTCATTGGTGATTCCATATTAAGGGACTTTGATAGCAACATGTTCGAACATACATCTGTTCAGTCCATCAGCGGTGCCACTGTTTCTGACGTGTTTAAATATCTAAATGGCCGCAACGACCTCCATACATTCAGAGATATTGTTATCCATGCTGGCACGAATGATATTTCTAAGAACATAGCTTTAGATGAAACAATTTCATCTATGGAAGCAGCTATCACTCTGATTATGGTCAAAGCCCCTACTGCACACATTCACATCTCTGCTGTGTGCCCGAGGACGAAAGGTGACGTTCATCATAAGGTACAAACATTGAACGCAGCTCTAAAAGACCTTGCTCTTCGCTTGGACTGCAACTTCATTGATGCTGGTGATATGATCTACAAAAGTGGACGCGTAGATGAAACACAGTTATCAGATGGTCTCCATTTAAGCGAACGTGGCCTAATTACGCTAATTAAAACATTCGCAGAATCCATATCGAGTCTGAAGAGTCCTGATGAGAACAGCTGGACTAAAGTGACATCGAAGAAACGGACTAATCATACAAAACGCGTTAAACGTAAGTTGGATATTACCAACAAACAGGAAAAGGTACATCATCACCAGTCACGTGACAGGTCTGAATCTACCTGGCGACATAATGATCGGCAGTCATATGCGCGAAAACCATTGAACACTACGCGTCATAATGATACGCGTCAAAATGATCGGCAATCATTTTCGCGGAAACCATTGAACACTTCACGTAACCATGGAAATGGGCGTAATCGCGAATATCGGTCAAACTTTGATAACACTGACTATCGCTCATCCTATTCTGGATGCTACAACTGTGGTTTGAGCAATCATAATCAAAGTACATGTTTCCATAAAGAAAGACTTAGATGTAATACATGTAACCGTTTAGGTCACAAATCTAATTATTGTAAAGTAGAAAATGGAAATCGTTCCCAATATTGAGAAAACGGCCATGATGATGATGGTGCCGATATATACTCTTGTGATAAAAATGATGATGGTAATGAAAATATCTGTCATAATGCAATTCCTGTTGATTTGCCCACATGTAGTATTTACGGTTCTTCTGATGAGTCTGCTTATGTTCAGCTAAATCATGGTAAAGTGCCTAAGTTTAATACTAAAGGTATCAAATTTGGTCATATAAATGTCAGAAGCCTGATTGGCAAGATTGATGAATTTCGTTATATGTGTACTAATGTTTTTGATGTAATTTGTGTAAATGAGACTCTCTGTGATAATACCATAAGTGATAGCGAACTCCATGTACCTGGTTATAATTTGTTAAGGCGCGACAGGAATAGAGATGGTGGAGGGGTCGCTTTGTACATGAAAGATGTTTTTAATTTCAAAAGGAGAGATGATTTGTGTATTGATAAATGTGTTGAATGTATTTGGGTTGAATTGACACCACCAAATAGGCGTCCCATATTTGTGTGCGCTGTTTACAATCCCAATGGAAAAGACTATGAATTTTCCAATAAATTATCTGTTATGTTGTCAAATGCTTCTGTCGGAGACAATGAAATTGTTCTCCTAGGTGATTTTAATTTTGATTTTACTAATAATGTATATTCTAAAGAAGCTGATAATTTGAAATTCGTATGTGATATGCATCAATTACATCAATTGATCGATTTACCAACAAGAGTTACTTATCCTAGTGCAACAATAATTGATCTGTTTTTCACCTCTCAACCTGATTTGTTCGTGGACAGTGGAGTTATTCAAACATCCATTAGTGACCATTTTATGATATATGCAGTATTAGAAAGAGTAAACCGATTAAAGGTATGCATAAAACTATTGAGTATCGGTCTTATAAGAATTTTGATGAAAAGTGTTTTCTTGATGAGCTTTTAAATGTTCCGTGGAATGATATAAAAATTGTGAAAATGTTAATGATGCATTGTATATGTGGCAGAAAATGTTTAATAATGTTGTAAATAAGCATATTCCTAAAAGATGCAAGCGTGTTAAAGCTTCTCCCTCCCCATGGCTTAATAGCAACATCATAAAGCACATGTCAAAACGTGATTATTTACATCGTAAAGCTATTCGATCTAAAGCAACTTCTGACTGGGAGGCGTTTAAGTCATATCGTAATAAGGTGACTGCAATGATCCGTGAGTCTAAGAAGTGTTATTTTACTAATACTGTGCAACAATGTATGGGTGATTCTGGTAAGCTGTGGAAAACGTTGAAAAATATTCTTCCATCTAAACCATCCACAAACCCTTCGTCTATTGTTGTTAATGATAATGTTTTAACAAGTGATAATGACATTTCAAATGGTTTCAACGAGTATTTTGCTAATGTTGCAAACAAATTAATTGAGTGTGTTGATGAGAGTAATGACTGTACTCCTAATGTTATCACCCATGGTATCGATGTGAAGCCACAATTGAATTTACCTTGTATTTCGCATGATTTTGTAAATAATGAAATTCTTAACATGAGTCCAGCAAAAGCTACTGGGCTTGATGATATAAGTTGTAAGATCCTCAAAATTGCTAGACCTGTCATTGTTGATAGTTTAACATATATTATGAATACGTCTTTGTATACAGGTGTTTTTCCAAACGTATGGAAAGTAGCTAGAGTTGTTCCCCTTCACAAAGGTGGCGATTTAAACAGCACTAATAATTATAGGCCAATTTCCATTCTTTCCTGTGTAAGTAAGATCATCGAAAAGGCTGTTCATAAACATGTTTATACATTTCTCAGTAACCACAATTTGATTAACCAACATCAGTCAGGTTTTCGTCCATTACATTCAACAGAGACGGCGCTAACTGAAATGACAGATTACTGGTTGAGCAATATGAATGCAGGTAAAATGACTGGCGTAGCCTTTGTTGATTTGCGTAAGGCGTTTGATACAGTCAATCATGATATGTTGTTGAATAAATTACATGCAATGGGCGCAACTGACCACACAGTTAAATGGTTTCGTTCTTATTTACATGATAGAACACAACGAGTGTCTTTTAAGGGAGCTTTATCAAATGAACTTCCTGTAATTTCAGGTGTTCCTCAAGGTAGCATACTTGGGCCACTATTATTCATCATTTTTATTAATAGCATGTGTAAAGTAATTGAGCATGGTTATATTTCAATGTATGCTGATGATACCACACTGTCTGTTAGTGGTGATGATGCTCGTGATATTGCAAGTAAATTAAGGTGTGATCTTGAAAAGCTTATGATTTGGATGCGTACGAATAAGATGTTCCTTAACTCTGATAAGACAAAAATCATGCTAGTTGGTACTAGTGCTAGACTTAATAATGTGCATGCAAATGATTTTTCTGTTAGAATTGATGGTAATGATCTTGAATGTGTTGATAATTTTAAATGCTTGGGTGTTGTAATTGATAATCAATTAAAATGGCATAAGCAAGTTAATAATGTTGTTCGAAATGTTTTTTGTAAACTTGCTTTGTTACGTCGTGTTAAGCCATATATCTTAATGTTGATACTTTAAATGTTCTTTATAAAAGTATGGTTCAACCTCACTTTGATTATTGTAGCTTAGCATGGTATGGTCGTTTTAAAGAAGATTGTCATAGGCTTGATGTAATACAAAAGCGATGTGCGCGTGTGATCTTAGGTGTTAATTACTACACTCCATCTAATTATATGTTTCAAGAGCTAAGGTGGTCACGGCTATCAAATCGTAATGATTATTTCAAAGCTCTAAAGATTTATAAATGTCTTAATGGTCTTGCTCCACAGTATTTAAATAATATGTTCAATTATGTGCGTGACAATCACGATCGTGTTACGAGGCAAGCTGCAGCTGATTTGCTAGCTCTTCCACCCATTGTTCATGGTACTGACATTGAGTCTTTTAAATTTTCGTTCAGCTATAGTGGCGTTAAGTTGTGGAATAATATTGACCCGCCTACTAGAAATGCTGTTAATGTTCAGTCGTTTAAGACAATGTATAAAAGTAGCCATCTGAAGTAGATTGCATATTCGCATGATTTGATGTTTTTAAAAGTTGTATATACCTATGATTATATGAAATTACGTGCCATAATTGTTTGTATATCTAAATGTGTTTTTTATGTATAATTTCTATATTTTATATGAGTGTCTTTTAATATTGTTGTAACTTAATTGTATATTGCAGGGCCCCGGTTAGAACAGCTTTAAGCTGATTCGGGCATACCCTGGGTAAAGATAATAATAAATAAATAAAAAAAATTAGTAATATTAAATCCTACAAGTGTATCACAGATGGCAGATATCAAAAATTGTTAAAATGATTTTAAACAGCATTTTTATAGAGGAAAACTGGCATCACTTTTCAGTGATGTGCGCCCTTATTTTAATTTGCTCATGCGATATGCACGATGGTGGAATTCAGCACCTTTGAAGAACTAGCGTTTGAACTTGAAAATCAGTGTACTATGAAAGCCGAATAGATTTCATGATGGAATTTGAATGTCTGTGATACTAGAGATGTGAGTAATTATGATTGTGCGTATGGGGGGGGGGGGTACATAGCCCTGTATGTTCAGTAAGCTTACAGATTTCATGCACGTGAAAATGCAATGCTGTTGATAATGCACTTGTCAATAGAAACCCTGACCCTGTGATACTAGTGATGTGAGTAATTATGATTGTGTGTAAGGGGGGGGGTACATAGACCTGTATGTTCAGTAAGCTTATAGATTTCATGCACGTGAAAATGCAATGCTGTTGATAATGCACTTGTCAATAGAAACCCTGACCCTGTGATACTAGTGACGTGAGTAATTATGATTGTAGGGGGGGGGTGCATAGGCCCGTATGTTCAGTAGTTAAGCTTATAGATTTCATGCACGTGAAAATGAAGACTGTTGATAATGCACTTGTCAATTGAAACCATGAGTCCCTGACACATTCCAACCCCTTCCTGCAGTGCAGAGTACCCGGAAAAAATAGCCGGGCAGTTTATAGCAGACGGGCATTGACACAAAATTTGTCCCTGTAGGGCCGGCCATGTGTTGTTTCCCGTCGGTCCGGGACTTGGCCGGGAGTTTTAACATTTTGAAATTTAGCCCTGGTATAAGTCCCAGCCACCCCTCCCCTGGTACCCTGGCCATAAGGGGGGCTGAAAGTCACAACTGCATATAGCCATATCTTTGATAACATGGACAAGTATAGTGATGATGTACATTATACAAATGATGAGATATCCTCTAAATAGGCACAATTTCACGGCTTTACCAGACGCGTAATGTTGCGAGTAAATTAAACGCCATTTTGTGCGTAGGACGTTGCAATTAAAAAACTGCGATAATTTAAAATGACTGCAATTTGCAATGAAAAGCAAACCACCAAAAATTCTCATTTGTAGATGTACACACATTGGTATGCATATAGCCTCTGGCATTGGCCAATTTGTCCTTGTACTATAAAAAGACCATGCACATTCTTCATATGAATCACAGGTTTATATTCACATAGCCATACATGTACATGTACACCCCTACACACACCCACACAAACAACTGTATTTTATCCAAGGTAATTGCAGACCCCTCCTACATACGGTACCCTATAACCCTAAACCCTAAACATGGGCCATAACACTAACCGTAATTCTAATCCTAACCCTAACCCTAATCCTAACCCTAATCCCAACCCTAATCCCAACCTTAACCCTAACATACCCTTAACAGGCAAACCCTAATCCTATATCAATTCCTAACCTTAGTCCAAATCCTAATCATATAGCCTTGGAAGGGTGGTGCTCCTTTTGGAATGGATAATAAATTGGATATTCAAAATCATACTTGATACACAAAGTGAATTTAATTTCAAGTTTAAAATAAATCTGGACTTAGTAAAGTCCAAAATGAAAATCTTCTCTGTTTGACTAATATGTAATCTAGCAAGCAAAATGGATAGCAATTATCCATGCTGGTCAGCACTGGGATGGATAAGAGCTATCCATTATTTTCCCATTTCACTTGTATGCATGGATAACTGCTATCCAAAACTTGAGATTACACCTTCAACAGAGATGATTTTCATTTTGGACTTTACTAAGTCCAGATTTATTTTAAACTTGAAATTAAATTCACTTTGTGTATCAAGTATGATTTTGAATGTCCAATTTATTATCCAAATAAATAAATTGTTTTAGGACAGACTTGTTGCAGTCTAAAAAGTTTTTTTTTAATTGAATTATCAGTATCGTAACATGGTAGACTTGGAACAAATCTTAATTAATTTTTATTCTAAGAAAAAAACATAGATAATAAAAGTAAGCATTAAAATGAGCATAAATTTGCATAAATTTGGATTGGTAATGATTAGTAATATTAAATCCTACAAGTGTATCACAGATGGCAGATATCAAAAATTGTTAAAATGATTTTAAACAGCATTTTTATAGAGGAAAACTGGCATCACTTTTCAGTGATGTGCGCCCTTATTTTAATTTGCTCATGCGATATGCACGATGGTGGAATTCAGCACCTTTGAAGAACTAGCGTTTGAACTTGAAAATCAGTGTACTATGAAAGCCGAATAGATTTCATGATGGAATTTGAATGTCTGTGATACTAGTGATGTGAGTAATTATGATTGTGCGTGGGGGGGGGGTACATAGCCCTGTATGTTCAGTAAGCTTACAGATTTCATGCACGTGAAAATGCAATGCTGTTGATAATGCACTTGTCAATAGAAACCCTGACCCTGTGATACTAGTGATGTGAGTAATTATGATTGTGTGTATGGGGGGTACATAGACCTGTATGTTCAGTAAGCTTATAGATTTCATGCACGTGAAAATGCAATGCTGTTGATAATGCACTTGTCAATAGAAACCCTGACCCTGTGATACTAGTGACGTGAGTAGCTCTGATTGTAGGGGGGGTGCATAGGCCCGTATGTTCAGTAGTTAAGCTTATAGATTTCATGCACGTGAAAATGAAGACTGTTGATAATGCACTTGTCAATTGAAACCCTGAGTCCCTGACCCACTCCAACCACTTCCTGCAGTGCAGAGTACCCGGAAAAAATAGCCGGGCAGTTTATAACAGACGGGCATTGACACAAAATTTGTCCCTGTAGGGCCGGCCATGTGTTGTTTCCCGTCGGTCCGGGACTTGGCCGGGCGTTTTAACATTTTGAAATTTAGCCCTGGTATAAGTCCCAGCCACCCATCCCCGTGGGACCCTGGCCACAAGGGGGGGGGGGGCTGGAAATTCACAGCTGCATATAGCCATATCTTTGATAACATGGACAAGTATAGTGATGATGTACATTATACAAATGATGAGATATCCTCTAAATAGGTACAATTTCACGGCTTTACCAGACGCGTAATGTTGCGAGTAAATTAAACGCCATTTTGTGCGTAGGACGTTGCAATTAAAAAAACTGCGATAATTTAAAATGACTGCAATTTGCAATGAAAAGCAAACCACCAAAAATTCTCATTTGTAGATGTACACACATTGGTATGCATATAGCCTCTGGCATTGGCCAATTTGTCCTTGTACTATAAAAAGACCATGCACATTCTTCATATGAATCACAGGTTTATATTCACATAGCCATACATGTACATGTACACCCCTACACACACCCACACAAACAACTGTATTTTATCCAAGGTAATTGCAGACCCCTCCTACATACGGTACCCTATAACCCTAAACATGGGCCATAACACTAACCGTAATTCTAATCCTAACCCTAATCCTAACCCTAATCCCAACCCTAATCCCAACCTTAACGCTAACATACCCTTAACAGGCAAACCCTAATCCTATATCAATTCCTAACCTTAGTCCAAATCCTAATCATATAGCCTTGGAAGGGGGTGCTCCTTTTGGAATGGATAATAAATTGGACATTCAAAATCATACTTGATACACAAAGTGAATTTAATTTCAAGTTTAAAATAAATCTGGACTTAGTAAAGTCCAAAATGAAAATCTTCTCTGTTTTGATCATTTTATGATAAAAAATGGTGTGTTTTTGGACTGGATTTAAATGGAAATACTTCTTGTTTTCAATCAAATATGCATTTAAAAAATAAAATGAGTGAATAACAAATATAAAAGTCCTTGATTCTGTCCAAATTTAAGGTTTCTTTTAAAAAGGTGATTGAAAAAATAAAACCGACCCAAGATTTCATTTTTTGGGTCGGTCGGTTGAGGGCAACCAAACATATTTTTAGCCCTATACTTCGTGTTGGTATTAACAATACAACCTACCTATAGACAAATCCAAACAGATGTGCAATGGTTTTGGGGGGATGTGGTGAGTAGGGGTGGTTGGGGTTAGGACATATAGGTGCGTCTGGCTACCTAGCGCACAGCACTGTAGCCAGGCACCTATGTTCAAGGGTATTAGGTTTTGTAGGGATCAGTTTTGCCAGACTAAGGTCAAACTATTTCATTAGCTAGATTGTTGTTAAACTTAGTGCCTTCATAATAAAAATTCCTTTAAAAGGAATAGGGCGGGCAAATTATAAATTTTCAAGAGAAATGAAAGACTATGATGAGTTCGAGTAAGTCTTCACAATTAAAAACAGGGAAAATATGACACAACATCGATTTCCAATGGGGGAATAACATAAAACGTATAAACAAAGTTAAAAGAGTTTTTAACTTTATACGTTTCTTATTCCCCCATTGGAGGTTGTGTCATATTTTCCCTGATTTTAATCTTATCTATTGCTTATCCTTTATTCTCTGCTGGTCAGTTGGAACAGATTTTCCCTGTTTTTATATTAACCCTTCACATCATAACAGAAGACGTTTTATGTTAACATTTTATATAAAACATTGTTATAAAACTTTTGTAGATAATAGTTATTTAAAACATTTTCGTAATCATACCTAGAGTTTTTTTTTATCATCAGATAGAAATACTTCTGCTCATCTTCTCTGGTGAGACAACAGGGCTGGGGTATCTTTCCATATCAAAGTTTAAAAATCTGTCATATCAATTTCCTCAATATGTTGTTTTGATACAACTTAACTTTGTAACTTTATTATGATTAACATAACTGTATTTCAAAGCGTCAAACTACGGTATATCATTATTTTGTCCCAACAAAAATAATCCAGGGAATAAAATATTCATTCATATGTTTATTTATTTTATTCAACCTGGGCCATTTCTACTGGTGCACATGCATTCTAATAATTTGTCTATAATACCTTATACAAGCATTATCAAGCACAATTTGTCACAAGATTTGAAAAGTAAATAGCCTATGTACACACTGAACACAATGTACATACAAGCTGTATTTAAGTCCATACAGAAGCTGTCAAAATGATATTTATGACCTTCACGATGCTGTTAATTTAGCCCGAAGATTAGGAAAACTAGCAAAACTGGTGAACTGGTACTGTTCAAATAAAAACATCTGCAAATCTTGCTGCAATTTCCAAATAGTATTTCTATTACTTAAATAATTATTTTTGTTATTTCTTTTAATACAAACACATTACTGCCTATGACGACTTTATCGTATTACTTACATATCAAAAGCAAGTAATAATTACAAAACTTGCCGTAAACTATCACCTCTGTGGGTGTTTGGGATATAACCAGCACGAATATTTTCTCAACACTGCGGCATGTGAAAAAGTAGGTCAATAGTCAGAGAATACAGGGCGGGTGCGGCACGCCGCACCCGCCCAAAAAGTGTGTACAACATCAATTCAAGGTCATTATATGTCATTTCAAGGTCGCGGCTGGACTTCGTGGTCTTACAAGACCGCAGCATATCTAATCCTTACTTTATTCTGATCATGCCACAAATTGGTGTGATGTCAAACTTTAGGCCACCGGTTATTATTGTTTAAAAGCTTTTCGGTTAAGTTTATCTGCTATGATAACTTCCAGTCAATTGATGACCAGTACATATAATTCAAAACCGAACTAAAAAAGACTAATTTGCGTATGGTGTCCTGTCAACTAGAAAATAACGTAGGTCAGCAACCAATTACGCCGCGCCTTTGCCCTGAAGTCCGAGACAAAATATCGTAAACGTTCGCCTAATGGCGCTATGGGCCCCATTGACATAACTGGAAATTTAAGACACAAACTAAAAGTGCCCTCCCAAAGAAATCCCACCAGCAAATAAGGGCACATACCTTTTACTCTTGTTCGGATTTTTAGAGGAGGGAGCTCTCTATTTGTACACAAAATTTACCCCAAGGCATAGGATGTAAGGTGCTCTATTAGACGAACGTTTACGGGAGTTTTTTTAATTCGGTCTTTGATTATAGTAGAGATTTTCCTGAAAACAGACGTTGCGCTGTCCGAGGCGATTTTCGGTTGTCGACTGCTTATCATAGCTTCGCACATACAGGGTGTCACTGAAAGAACTGTATGGCCGGGGACTGGATTTTTGGATGTTTTTACGCATAAACCAAACATAACTAAATAACCGATGTGGTTGAGGAATATATCAGCTATCACATACTTTTTGAATTTTGACAATTGACCACTCCGTTTTTGCAATAATTTGTTTTTACGATACTACCTCAATTTCAATCCGTTCCACTGATTCAAATATCTATCAATGACAATAGACGCCACATGCGCTGTGATTAGCACTCCCAATACAGATCATCGATTGATTTTGAATCCGTGGAAAGGCTTAAAATGAGGACGTTTCAAAAAATCCTTATATTTCAAGAACGGTGTGGTCATTTGTCAAAATTCAAAAAATATGTGTTAGCCGATTTATTCCTCAACCACACCAGTTGTTTGATTAGGTTTAGTTGTGGCGTTAAAATAGCCAAACAAATAAGTTTCCAACAATACAGTTCCTTCAGCAACAAAATGTATTTCAAGCACAAGATGGTAACCTTTAATAACGAGGACAAAAACAAATGGAATTGCAATATGTTTCATTTTATTTATTTTGCAACTTACAAATTGGACGAGCTGGTTTGGTGCGAGAAAAAACGATATGTAATTACAATGTTCTCTTCAATAATGTTGTTATAACGGCATAACAATTACATGTAATGATGTTTGTTTATACGGTCGCTCCTTACGGAGAAACACTTGTGTCCTGGCGAGAACTGGCTCAAACAACATGATATGATGTTCCATGTAATTATTATCTTGTTTTTATCTTATCCCAACAATTTTATTTATTATTTAGCAAAATAAAATCCAGCGTTATAGAACATGTAGAAAGCAAATAAAAGGAACCAAAATAACATGATTTTCCAGAAATCCAGATATATATTTCCTTTTTCATGGTCTTTGAGTAGGCAACAAAATAGTGAAACCATAATTACTGGTAATACATGTTAAAATACAATATCTGTTTTTACTTGTTATACCCGCATGCGAAGCATGGACGGGTATATTGTTATCATGTGGTTTCTTATACCCGCATGCAGCGCATGCAGGGTATCTTCCCATCCTGTGGTTTCTTCTCCTTTTTCTCCTTCTCCATCAAACACATCATTCTGTCAAGGCTAGCGCTAAAACTACAAAGACCCTGGGGCCCATATGTGGTACACTTACGGGCCTTACACCGTAGAAGTGCCTTTTGCCCATCTTGGCCCCAGAGGTCAAAGGTCACGGGCCCCAGGGGCCCAAATGTGAAAATACAAAGCACGCCATTTCTCATCAAATGAAGCAGCCTCAGAGCCCTGAGTTGGTACACTGATAGCCCTAGGGGTACTCTATATTTACAAATATACAATAGCCCCATATGTTATATATTATGGGCCCCAGGGGCCCAAATGTTAAAATATGGTGCAACAGATTGACAGGCCTAGCTCTAAAAGTACAAGAAAACTGGGGCTCATATATGGCATATGTATGGGCCCTAAGTTGTAGATGTGCCTTTTGCCCATTTTGGCCCCAGATTTACAAGGCTAGGGGCCCCAGGGGCCAAATGTTAAAACAAAGGGCCGGCCGTTTCTCAGCAAATAAAAGTAGCTACAGGGTTCAGATTTGGTACACAGATAGGTCTTTAGTATCATATTGTCATATGTATATATGAGCCCCAAATGTCACATAGTATGGGCCCCAGGGCCCCAAACGCTAAAACATAGGGCCGGCCGTTACTCAGTAAATAAAGCAGCTACAATGCCCAGCTTGAGTTTACTGATAGCACTTGAAAATTATACTTCAACATATGTACATGAGCCCCATAAGTCAAATATTATTGGCCCCAGGGCCCCAAATGTTAAAACAAAGGGCCGGTCGTTTCTCATCAAATACAAGCAGCTTCAGGGCTCAGAGTTTGTACACAGATTGCACCTGAGAATTATATTGTTATATGTACATATGAGCCCCATATGTCACATAATATGGGCCCCAGGGCCCCGAATGCTAAAATATAGGGCCGGCCATTACTCAGTAAATAAACCAGCTACAGTGCCCAGCTTGAGTCTACTGAGAGCACCTGAGAATTATACTTCAATATATGTTCATGAGGCTCATAAATCAAATACTATGGGCCCTAGGGCCCCAAATGGTAAACCAAAGGGCCGGTTGTTTCTCATCAAATAAAGCAGCTTCAGGGCTCAGAGTTTGTACACAGATTGCACCTGAGAATTATATTGTTACTAACACCCACCCCATACACATAGGACTAAACAGATCCACAGAGAATAGTGTAATTATAATATAGATGACATCACCGTTAAGGCTATTCCAGTTAAATTACATACCCATTGGCTGTTCCATTTAATTTACATACTCCCTCTGAAATGGCCACAAAATAGGCTGTTCCATTTAATTTACATACTCCCTCTGAAATGGATGTTCTTTATTTTAAGTGGTACGAGAGTGCAACCTACATTAAAATAAAGCTTGTGAATTGGATTTTCAATTTTTCCACATTTTTCACCCAATTGGGCTACTTTTTACAATTTCTTTATTTTAAGTGCTACGAGGGTGCAACCTACATTAAATTAAAGCTTGTGACTTGGACTTTCACTTTTTACACATTTTCCGCCCAATTTGGCGACTTTTTACAATTTCTTCATTTTATGTCCTCAGCAAATAAGGACTATAAGTTTGTCTATACCGATAACATGCGGGTATAGCCGTATTTGTGAACAAATATAAGGCCCTCTAGTTCTCCTTCTCCATCTTCTCCCATCAAACACATCATTCTGTCAAGGCTAGCGCTAAAACTACAAGGGCCCTGGGGCCCATATGTGGTACACTTATGGGCCCTACCCCGTAGAAGTGCCTTTTGCCCATCTTGGCCCCAGAGGTCAAAGGTCACGGGCCTCAGGGGCCCAAATTTGAAAATACAAAGCACCCCATTTCTCATCAAATGAAGCAGCCTCAGGGCCCTGAGTTGGTACACTGATAGCCCTAGGGGTACTCTATATTTACAAATATACAAGAGCCCCATATGTTATAGAATATGGGCCCCAGGGGCCCAAATGTTAAAATATGATGCAACAGATTAACAAGCCTAGCTCTAAAAGTACAAGATCACTAGGGCTCATATGTGGCATATGTATGGGCCCTAAGTCGTAGATGTGCCTTTTGCCCATTTTGGTCTCAGATGTACAAGGCTAGGGGCCCCAGGGGCCTTAATGTTAAAACAAAGGGCCGACCGTTTCTCAGCAAATAAAGTAGCTACATGGTTCAGATTTGGTACACAGATAGGTCTTTAGTATAATATTGTCATATGTATATATAACTCCCATATGTCACATAATATGGGCCCCAGGGCCCCAAACGCTAAAACATAGGGCCGGCCGTTACTCAGTAAATAAAGCAGCTACAATGCCCAGCTTAAGTGTACTGATAACACTTGAGAATTATACTTCAACATATGTAAATGAGCCCCATAAGTCAAATATTATGGGCCCCAGGGCCCCAAATGTTAAAACCAAGGGCCGGCCGTTTCTCATCATATAAAGCAGCTTTATGGTGCAGAGTTTGTACACAGATTGCACCTGAGAATTACATTGTTATATGTACATATGAGCCCCATATATCACATAATATTGGCCCCAGGGCCCCAAACGCTAAAACATAGGGCCGGCCGTTACTCAGTAAATAAAGTAGCTACAGTGGCCAGCTTGAGTCTACTGATAGCACTAGAGAATTATACTTCAACATAATTATGTACATGGGCCTCATAAGTCAAATATTATGGGCCCCAGGGCGCCAAACGTTAAAACAAAGGGCGGGCCGTTTCTCATCAAAGAAAGCAGCTTCCGGGCTCAGAATATGTACACAGATAGCACCTGAGAATTATATTGTTACTACACCACACACCCATCCCCTCCACACGTAGGACTAAACAGACAGATCGTATTATATCATAATTGGAAATACCAGCGTGAAGCGTTAAGGCTGTTCCAGTTAAATTACATACCCATTGGCTGTTCCATTTAATTTACATACTCCCTCTGAAATGGTTGTTCCATTTAATTTACATACTCCCTGTGGAATAGTTTCCCCTAATCATATTGCATAGCCTCACTGTGAGTAAGAGATACTGACGAAAGCAACCTATGGAGAGTAAGAGAGACCACTCCCCTGGGAGGGGACTTTTTACAATTTCTCTATTTTAAGTGCTACGACAGTGCAACCTACATTCAATTAAAGCTTGTGACTTGGACTTTCACTTTTCACACATTTTCTGCCCGATTGGGCGACTTTTTACAATTTCTTTATTTTAAGTCCTCAGCAAATAAGGACTGTAAGCTTGGGTACACCGATAACATGCGGGTATAGCCGTATTTGTGCACAAATATATAGCCTTCTAGTTATACCCGCATGCGAAGCATGAACGGGTATATTGCCATTCTGTGGTTTCCTCTCCTTCTCCGCCTCCTCCTCCTCCTCCTTCTCCTTCTCCTATCAAACACATCATTCTGTCAAGGCTAGCGCTAAAACTACAAGGGCCCCAGGGCCCATATGTGGTACACTTATGGGCCCCACCCCGTGGAAGTGCCTTTTGCCCATCTTGGCCCCAGAGGTCAAAGGTCACGGGCCCCAGGGGCCCAAATGTGAAAATACAAAGCACGCCATTTCTCATCAAATGAAGCAGCCTCAGGGCCCTGAGTTGGTCCAGTGATAGCCCTAGGGGTACTCTATATTTACAAATATCCAAGCGCCCCATATATTATATATTATGGGCCCCAGGGGCCAAAATGTTAAAATATGGTGCAACAGATTGACAAGCCTAGCTCTAAAAGTACAAAATCACTGGGGCTCATATATGGCATATGTAAGGGCCCTAAGTTGTAGATGTGCCTTTTGCCAATTTTGGCCCCAGATTTACAAGGCTAGGGGCCCCAGGGGCCCAAATGTTAAAACAAAGGGCCGGCCGTTTCTCAGCAAATAAAGTAGCTACAGGGTTCAGATTTGGTACACAGATAGGTCTTTAGTATCATATTTTCATATGTATATATAACCTCCATAATGTCACATAGTATGAGCCCCAGGGCCCCAAACGCTAAAACATAGGGCCGGCCGTTACTCAGTGAATAAAGCAGCTACAATGCCCATCTTGAGTTTACTGATAGCACTTGAAAATTATACTTCAACCTATGTACATGAGCCCCGTAAGTCAAATATTATTGGCCCCAGGGCCCCAAATGTTAAAACAAATGGCCGGTCGTTTCTCATCAAATAAAAGCAGCTTCAGGGCTCAGAGTTTGTATACAGATTGCACCTGAGAATTATATTGTTATATGTACATATGAGCCCCATATGTCACATAATATGGGCCCCAGGGCCCCGAACGCTAAAATATAGGGCCGGCCATTACTCAGTAAATAAACCAGCTACAGTGCCCAGCTTGAGTCTACTGAGAGCACCTGAGAATTATACTTCAATATATGTTCATGAGCCTCATAAATCAAATACTATGGGCCCCAGGGCCCCAAATGTTAAACCAAAGGGCCGGTTGTTTCTCATCAAATAAAGCAGCTTCAGGGTTACACAGATTGCACCTGAGAATTATATTGTTACTAACACCCACCCCATACACATCCCAGCTAACACACTACGTTTTCACGACATTCGCGGACGTTGGATTTAGGTTGTCATTTACGTTGTAAATACGTAAATCTGTGAACTCGTATTCGTGTAGTGACAACGTTATTTTCGACGTTGATTTTTGGACGTTGATATAACATCATTATGACGTTGTAATGACGTTGTTTCGACGTTGATGCAATGTTTGACCAGACCTGGTGACAACGTTTGAATAATACGTTCATAAAACGTTACACAAATACGTATCTGAAAAATAGTTTAGATATTGACACCATGGAATGTAAATTCTTCCATTCCAAGGAGTTTGTTGTCCAGCCAAAATTTTCTCATCGTGTCGTTTGACGATCGCCTTTAGGCGTGAAACTCAAAGTAACGACTTCTATTCCTGAAGTTCTAAATTTTAAATTTTTATACGCTCTCCCTTTTTGGGATTGAGCATCATTGTTGCCGGATGTTAATATAATGACTTTTAAAACATTAAAATCACGTTGTCTCGACGTTTAAAGCACGTGGTTAAAACGTGGTTTAAAAGTCATGAACTGACCCAGATACAACGTCATCTACGGACGTCGTTAGTACGCAAATTTATGACGTTGTTTCGACGTATAAAGTACGTTATTACAACGCCGTGTAAATGTCATGGTCTGACCCCGATACAACGTAATCTACGGACGTCGTAATTACGTTAATTTGTGAACTCGTATTCGTGTTGTGATTTTCGGACGTTGATATAACGTCATAGTGACGTTGTTTCGACGTTCACAACTTGACGTCGAAACAACGTCATAATGACGTTACATTAACGTTCGGGAATAACGTTTTCACGACACGAATACGAGTTCACAGATTTACGTACTTACAACGTCCATATATTACGTTTGTACGACTTTATATAACTTTTAGACAACGTTGTAACAACGAAAAATTGTTAGCTGGGATAGTGTAGCACACTGCCGACGACATGGGTTTGAACATCGTTCACTGGGTAATATTCAGATCAACGAATGTGATGTCCTCAAGATCTTGTGCAATTTAAATGTTTCCAAAGCTATTGGCCCAGATGGGATATCTCCCAGGGTCTTGAAAGAATGCGCTCATGAAATTGTTTTTCCTTTGTACCACATTTTTAACTTATCTTTGTGTTCTGGTATTATGCCCGAGGCCTGGTTAAAAGCCAATGTTGTTCCTCTAATCTTTGAACAAGTTCATTTGGATTGTTAGATTTCACTGTTGACATATTTCTTTTTATACAAATCCAATAAAAATTAAGATGTTAAACTCACATTTTAGTGACGTTTCACTATACTACACTAGTGGTTTCTTCATACTTCAGACTTTCGTCTGAGGAAACCACTAGTGTAGTAGTGAAACGTCACTATCTTCATCTTCATTTTTATTGGATTATAAAAAGAAATATGTTAACAGCAATGTTGTTCCTGTGTTTAAAAAATCTGACAGGCAACGTGCTGAAAATTATAGACCTGTGTCACTATTGTGTATATGTGGAAAAGTGATGAAGAGAGCTATTTTTGATCAAGTGTTTCCGCAATTAAAGGCCAATTATATCATCTGCAACACGGTTTTATCAAGGGTCGCTCCACTGTGACACAGCTATTATCTGTTTTTCATGAAGTTAGCACTACTCTGGACAACGCTGGTCAAGTTGACATGATTTACCTTGATTTCTCAAAAGCTTTTAACAGTGTTTGTCATAATTTATTGCTTCACAAATTGCAATCTTTTGGTTTTTATTCCGACCTCCACAATTGGTTTAGCGCTTATTTAACAGGGCGGAAGCAGAGGGTTGTTATTGATGGGGTTAATTCCGACTGGCTTCCCGCTGTTTCGTTTCAGGGGTGCCCCAAGGTTCAATATTGGGGCCTATGCTTTTTCTTTTATACATGCCCAGTGTTGCCCAGAACTCTTATTTAGTTTTGTTTGCAGATGACTCTAAATGTTATAAAAACATCTCTGATGTCTCTGATTGTCACATGCTCCAAAGTGATATTAATGCATTATTTAAGGTTGGTCTGAACCCTGGAATTATGGAAACTTTCGGGCCTCATAACTTCTAAATTGTTGGTCTAAAGTATATAAAAGTATACATATTTAGAATGGCAAAGACTTAATAAGTTAATCTGTGAGGTCAAATTTGGGCCAAAATACCATTTTTGGGCCAAAATCCCAAAAATAACGGTGTTTGGCCCACTTATTTTTCGTGCATCCTAACAAAAAAATTCGTGGGCCAATTTTTGTTTTATTATTTATTTTTTTAAATATCTAGGCCTCTTTTTTCATTTTTTTTAATTTTGACCAATTTCATCAAAAATATTTGAAATTTGGGCCAAAATCGGGCTTTTTTATGATTTTTTGAGAAATCTGCATTTTTTGACCATTTTTGATGCAAATTTCTCAAAGTTGGTCGAAATTAAAAAAAAACGAAAAAAAAACGGGTCCTAGATATAAATGCCAGATCATATCAATCACCAGACGTAGGAATGCAATTAATCATGATTATAAAATGAATGATGCCGTTCTCGACCGTGTTAGTGCCATCAAAGATCTTGGTCTTGGTATTTCATCATCTTTCACTTAGGATGATCACATTAACAGGGTTATTAAAAAGTGTAACAGAAAACTTGGTATGATTAAACGCACCATTGGCTTCAATGCCTCTCGTAATGTTGTCCAGGACTTTGTACTTAGCCTTGGTTTGTAGTGATTTGGAATATTGCAGTCCCCTCTGGAGTGGTACCTCAAAGTGCAACATCCAGAAAGTTGAGGGGGTCCTGAGAAGGGCAACTAAATTCATTTTAGATTATCTCAAGGCTGAGTACAAAGAAAAGTTAACCGAGCTAGCTCTTCTTCCATTAAGTTTTAGAAGAGAATATGTTGATCTCAATATATTTTTTAAGTGCAATCTGGGATTATATGACATCAATCTAGACGTTGATGATTTTTGTTTTAGTTGGATATACATATTGCGCGGTTAGTGATTCTTTGCAGCCCTGCATGGTATTAACAAAGACCGTCCCACCACCCGATTTTCCTCTGATCCTTTGTTGCTGGTAAATCAGCTTTCTAAAACTGAGTGCCACAAGACTGCCACAAGGGCTTTTTCAGCACATGGTGCCCAAGTGGAAACAGCTCCCTAGTATTATCAGATCTACAAATTATGTTGCTTCATTAAGCTGCAATTAGCTAATTTGCATAATTAATTACTTTTTTTTTGTTATCAATTGAAAGAACTTTGTATACATATGTGTGCGAAAAAAAACGCACCCTGATATCATGTACGGTTTTCTATTGGCATCAATTTTGCATATTAATTAGCTGAAAGTCATTTTTTCAGCTTTAATTTGTCTGCAGATTGACCGCAATTGCTAAAATAGTATATTTGGTTCATTTATTATAATTATTCAATGATAGATTTTTAAATTTTGTTTTCTTTGACGACGTTAGAAAATATATGCAATTAACCTGTGATACTTAAATTAACGTTGCTTTTTCAAGCAATCGTCCAAATAAACCTTCAAAATCTCGAAATGTGCCAATTTTTTCATTATAGCAATTTGTGGCAGATTTGCATTCCATTTATGAGCATCTTAAAATCGACACTGCATCACAATGCATTGACCGATTTCAATTCGGTTTTTTGATTTTTGATGCTTTAATAAAGCTCATTCGTGTAGAAACATTAAATAACGTGTTTCTGCTGCGCTTATTTTTGAGGTGATATACCTATAGGCTGAACAAATTTTAATCTTTCCCCAGAGTAGGCCAGTGCACATAAATGTTGGAAAAAAACCAGTGCATCCGGCCAGAATCGAACCGGCGACCTTCGTATTACTAGCACAACGCTCTAACCAACTGAGGTATAGAGGCACGTTGGAGAAGAGCGTAATATATAAATCTATAGGTATTAGGTTCGAATAATGTTCGTCGTATGCCTAGCGGAAGGCATCAGAACTGCATATTTATCACAAATACACGAAGTCACATAAGTATGAAAATTATTATACTTAGTTCTCTGGGTTAATAGGATGAACAAATTTTAATCTTTCCCCAGAGTAGGCCAGTGCACATAAACCGTGAAAAAAAGTGCATCCGGCCGGATTCAAACCGGCGACCTTCGTAGGGGGCCTACTACTAGCACGACGCTCTAACCAACTGAGCTATAGAGGCACGTTGGAGAAGAGCGGAATATATAAATCTATAGTATTCGGTTCGAATGACGTTCGTCGTATTCCTAGCGGAAGGCATCAGAACTGCATATTTATCACAAATAGACGAAGTCATATAAATATGAAAATTATTATCCTTAGTTCTCTGGGTTAAGGGCTGGGGTATGAACGTTTGGACAGTATTTATTTTGGGACATTAGAGCACATCAGACATATCGAATTGCATTCTGAATACGAAGAATGCCATTCTGATATCAAATAATTTTGGTTTTTGAAATTCGCAATTTAATACACATTTTATGGCAAATCATTAAAATTGATATTTTGATATTTAACAGTACTCGAAGTAAACTTTATAAATCTGACGATTTATACTTAAAGTGTATGTAGGTGGGATGAAATGCCGACGATCAATTGAAAATTTTGACCTTTCGTATTGAAGATATGGATTTTTTCCCAAAACACCAAAAAAAAAATTAGGTCTTTTTGGGAAAAAATCTATATCTTCAATATGAAAGGACAAAATTTTCAATTGACCGTCGACTTTTCCTCCCTGCTACATACACTTTAAGAATATATCATTAGATTTATATAATTTACTTCGAGGACTGTTATATATCAAAAATTTGAAAAATATCGAATTTTTATAATTTGTCATAAAATTTGTATTATATTGTGATTTTCAAAAATGAAAATTATTTGATATCAGAAAGACATGCTTCGTATTCAGAATGCAATTCGATAGGTCTGAGGTGCTCTCATGTCCCTCAAAAAATACTGTCGAAACGCAATAAACGCTCATTTTAGATCCCTTAATAGGATGAACACATTTTAATTTTTTCCCCAGAGTAGGCCAGTGCACATAAACGGTGAAAAAAAATGCATCCGGCCGGATTCGAACCTGCGACATTCGTATTACTAGGACGACGCTCTAACCAACTGAGCTATAGAGGCACGTTGGAGAAGAGCGGAAGATATCAATCTATAGTTATTAGGTTCGAATGATGTTCGTCGCATTAGCGGAAGGCATCAAAACTGCAGATTTATAATAAATACACGAACTCGCATAAGTAGGAAAATAAATTATTATACTTAGTTCTCTGGGTTAATAGGATGAACAAATTTTAATCTTTCCCCAGAGTAGGCCAGTGCACATAAATGTTCCTTCGTATTACTAACACGACGCTCTAACCAACTGAGCTATAGAGGCACGTTGGAGATAAGAGCTGAAGATATAAATCAAACACCGCGCAGTAAATATTAAGAAATCAAACACCGCGCCCTCGGCGCACCCTCCCGTGTAATCGAAGGTCGTACAAGATAATCCGATAGTCATCAATATGTCGTTTCCAGTCAACTATGGGGTTCAGCTATTAAACGTTAATATTTTTTACCCCATAGAATTTGGAAACTAGTAGTTTGATAAGTAATAGCTGGATGAGGTACGAAGCTGGTTGGGGTAGTTATGTGGCGTTAAAACCACTATAAAAAACCGTGAAATGAGGATATCGAACTAATTTGCCCCGTAGGGCTTCAAAGAACCACTAACCGCAAAATATGGATATCCAACTAGTTTTCCCCTCAGGGCTTAAACAAATTACTCACCGCGAAATATGGATATCCAACTAGTTTGCCCCGCAGGGCTACAAAGAACCGCTAACCACGAAGTATGGATATCCAACTAGTTTGCTCCGCAGGGCTACAAAGAATCACTAACCGCGCAATATGTATATCCAACTAAAACAAAAAGCATCAACATCTACCAAAAAAACTTTCAAAACTTTCGCAGTTTAAAAAAATCTTTCCTGCGTGGCTTTTCACCCTTTTTTAAACTTGGTCCCATTTACGAAAGTTTCTTAAGACCCATACAAAGTCATCTGTATTTGTTGGTTTTCTTAGCTGTCAGTGTTTATTTCGTAGAGTAAATACAATTAATGTTCGTGCGTTTCAAATTGAAGTTTTTCCATATAGGGTCTAGACATTATAATATATTTTGATTTAAGAAAAAGAGACACGCTTTGCCAATTCCTTCATCGTTATCATGGTAATGTGGGATTCTGCGCCTTATGTGCAGATGTAGGGCATATATGCAGTAGGTTGACAGACAGTCGATTTGCTAAGTACTCTACTACTCTTTGCACGCAATATAATAAAACATAAACCTTCAAATGTTTTTGATAATACATTGCCTACTGCATATTGCACCGCTTTCGAACCGTTTTAAAACTATAATTGCAAATTGTTGCATGTAAAATAAACATTTATGACCCGTTCTTCATGATATTACGACTTAACTAAATGGGACCAAGTTTAAAAAGGGGTGAAAAGCCACACAGGAAAGAATTTTTAAACTTTGGCCCCTTTTTACGTTTTGAAACGTGTTTTTGGTAGTATAGTTCACTAATAAGATCAATAATGTGACCAGGGAATCCCATCCTTCTCATTGTCTTCCTCAATTGGGGATGGCTGACACAGTCAAAGGCCTTGCTGTAGTCAATGAAGCACATATAGGCCTATAAAGTGGTAGTCTGTGATCTTTACACTTCTAGATTATATTTACGATCTGGTCTCTAGTCCCTCTTCCTTCTCGAAAGCCAGCCTGCTACTCAGAAATCTCCTGGTCTAGTTTGAGCTTTAGCCTTATAGCAGAACCTTACTTGCATGACATATCAAGCTGATGGTGCGATGGTTGGAGCACTCTTTTCAGTTACCCTTCTTGGGGAGTGGAACAAATACAGCTTTGCACCAGTCTTTGGGCCATTCCTGCTCCTTCCATATGCGATAGCATAAACGCCACATTATGTATGGCTCCTCTTCCATAATGTCACCGCGAGTATACACTCGCTGGTCTTGTGCTTCAAACAGTTTGATGCTACATTCCACCCACCTTTTCTTGATATCGTCACTTTTTTGTTAACTCCTTTGCTATGCCAACGGCCGCTTACGGATCACCTTTACATCTTTCCATTTCCCGACATTTTCTTTCGATGAAGTTCCTCTTATCTTCCTTTACGCTCTTAGCAACCTCCTTGTTCAGGCGTGACCTTTTATTCTGATCACCAGCTGCTTCGGGATGTATTTCTTGGCTGTATTCTTGACTGTTTCCTTTATGTCCTCCCACAGTTCGTTTGGTGTCTGTTCCTCCTCGTTTACTTTCATTAACTGCTGAAGCTTGTTCTTTACCTTAACATGCTTAAGGTGGTTATGGAGGCATTATGAAAGTGATTTAAGCATGTTTTAAACAGATTAATTTAGTAGGGTAAAGTACACTGATCAACACGCCTTTTGTTTAAAGTATTATATAGTGAAGCGCCCTCTAATTTGCATATTTGCATAATTAATGAGCTAATTTGCATAAATGCTAATTAATTATGCAAATATGCAAATTAGGGGGCGGCTTCAATATATAATACATTAGAACATATTAGAAACACTTTGACCAAGTTTCAAGGCAAAAGTATGCAAAATAAAAGTACCCTGAACATTTATGCATGGATTTTTAGCAAAATATTGGCAAAAATGATATGTTAATGAGCTTCTCCAGTCATTTTAGCTCATTAACTTTATTGATTATTGATAAAAACAATAAGATATAAAGAAAATATAAATTGACATATTAAGAAAACCGTATGTCCGATCTGCTCCAAACAAAAGGCGTATTGATCAGTGTACTTTACCCTACTAAATTAATCTGTTTAAAACATGCTCAAAGCATTTCCTAATTTCTAGAAAATGCATCCAATACCACTTAACAGCATACTGAACCGGGATGTTATCAACAACATACCTGATTGGTGGCCTGCTTCCTTTCTTTGCTTTCAATCTCAATTTTAACTTGGCTACAAAACGTTGATGGTCGCTCCCACAATCTGCACTTAGTCTTGTCATTACGTTTGGAGTGCTGACCTCCATCTCTTCTGAACCATGATGTAGTCAATCTGGTTTCTTTTTCTGTGACCAGGGCTTGGCCAAGTCCACGGCCTCCGTGGATGATGTTCGAAAAGTGTGTTTTCGGTGACCAAGTTATTTATCGCACAGAAATCATACAGACTGTCTTCACGTTCATTTCTGGTTCCAAGCCCATATTTACCTACAATGTCCGACTCTTCACTGCTCTTTCCAATTTTGGCATTCCAATCACCCAGTACAATAAGCATGTCTCTCTTTGGAAAACTATCTAAAGTTCCATGGATCATCTCATAGAACTCTATGATCTCTGATTCAGGTGCAACTGTTGTAGGTGCATATACTTGCATCACAGAAATATTGATGGGATTTCCTTGTAGTCTTAAGATCATCACCCTCTCATTGACTGGGTTATATCCTATCACAGACTTGGTAATTGACTTCTCGACAATGAAACCAACTCCTTTTCGCTTCTTTCCAGTTCCCATTCCTGAGTAGATGACCATATTGCCACCATCAGTTGTAAATCTTCCTTGTCCGAGCCACCACAGTTCTGATACTCCCGATATCTGGGTATCTTTGACAATCATCTCCTTCTCTACTATTTCCACCTTCCCTTCCGACATGCTACGTGCATTCCATGTAGCGACATTTATTGGTTTCCTCAAAGGGGTGCTGTCTCTCTCTCTCTCTCTCTCTCTCTTCCCCAGTAGCAGTTGACGTATCTTCTGGCCTGCGGGTCGCACCATCCGATACACTCGTTTCCCTTAGATTCCGTACTCTCATGATAACATTCAAGGCCATTTAGATACGGTGGGTGGCCAGGTCTTTCCGTACCAACAGTAGGGAGAGCCATTCCTGAACTTTGACTGTAGTAGCCTCATCTTTACGCAAACCCTTTCCCTGTATACCAGGTACCTATCTTTGCATCACATACATCAGTGCTGTTGACCGCTGATGACTATTTAACCCATAGCTGGAGCTAAAATGACTTTCAGCCTATGGATGTCCAATGGCCGGTGGGATTTCTCCTCGTACGCCCTTTGCCGTTGGAAAATAATTTCTCATCCGCCAAGGTAATGAACAATACCTGTATCTACATTCCTACACTAAACACTATGATTGGGACAGTAAGAAAGAAAAGATAAAAGGAAGAGGTAAAAAGTCACAACAGAAGCTAGCACCCACACTAGCTTTGTCCCGACGAAGGAAAAGGACGATGTTGTCCGTCTGTGGACAACATTTTAGTCCGCAGTCCGGATTTAATTTGACAGCATCGCCGATTTCCTAATGCCCGTGTGGGGCTGCGCCGTCACCTTCACACTCGGGATCTGTGTCCTGTACCACCAGTGTGAAATGGGTTATGTGCCCATCTGTACTGTGCTTTCAGAGCCTTTACCCCAGTATGTGGAATAAGAACTCCCATCCACTACCAAACTTAGGACGAAAGCTCCCATCCAAAAACAACACCTGACAAAAAACAAAAAACAAGCTACCAAGCCAACTAATTTGGCTCACCTTTCCTAAGCAGCTGTGTTAGAGATAGAGAAGGTAGTAGACATGTTGAAAGATGAAAAAATAGAGTAGTGTAGGTAGGAGCATCCAAAATGGGACATGGTGTAGGTACCCATTTGGAGAAAATGCAGCATTGCTGGCAAAAGGTAATTTTAAGCTCCTTTTTAAAATCTTTCTGGTCTTAGCCGTCTGAAAAATATGTCAATACGTATGAGCTCCATGCAATTGAATACATGAATCCAAAACCCACCCAAGTCCATGGGAAGTGATTTTGAGAAAAAAAACCTGTGTATCATTTTAATTCCTTCAGTTAGATTTACCTGGTCAATATGGTAAGTTGTACGTGCAAATGGGTGGGTTAAATTGCATTAGGTATGACGATTAGCATTTCAGGGACTTCGTGGGGTTCATTTTAAATTCTGGACTTGGGTGGTTTTTGAATCATATACAAAGACATAATGTTGGAATGAGATTACCACTAGTAAGATAATACAAAATAAAGCACACAGTTATGTATAATGTTGATAAGCATTCTGCCATGTAATATAAACCACACACTTTCCTTGATTAAACCCATTTTTTTTTTCAAATGTCACTCTCCAGCAATGAAGATATTACAAGTGGACTTTTATACATACTGGATTTCAATCCATGTGTTACAAGACTCAAATCATGGACTTGGGTTGATTCTTTCATACACGCTATTTTCACATGCTCAATAGACACAGAGGATGAATTTGAGTTGTTCTTTCATACATATGACAGGCCTATATATAGCAACACTTTCCCATGCTTAACTCAATTTGGCCAAAGTATGGACTTGGGTGGCTTTTGTATTCATATATTCAATTGGAAGCATTATTATTCTTAACTTACCAACACATTGACAGTCAGAATTACCTACAGGAAAAAAAACAGGTTTTAAAAGATCGCAAATGTTAAACACTTTACTCAAAGTTGGTCAAAAATAAAAGGAAGTACTCCTTATTGGGCAGAGTTATACTCACAGCCACAGTAAAACGTTAACAAAGAATATGCACTAATTTGGCTATTCCAGTTGAAATTCATACACACCACGTGTAAGACATGACCTTAATCTTCAGCGCAGGGAGTGTGAAATGGGATACCTGAATGGGTGACTCCAATTGAAATCTAAACTCCGGTGATTAATGCAATTTATTCCATGGAGGTATAGGACATGTTTTGTTTTTGCTATATCCCCCGAATGAAATGTATTTAATTATGTTTGTACTCACTACGTGCTATTCTTTTTTATGGGCATTTTAGTGTCTAAAATGGCCCAAAATGAGGGTTTTTCAATATTGCCGTCCATTTCTAATCGTCACCCCCACAGACTTTACATGTAAAATAAAAAGGCTCATAAAAATTTAATAGCACCTAGTTCGGATGTAAAATTCACACAAAATGCTTTTTTTGATTGATTACAATGATAATTAAATACTTTTCATTCGGGGGCTATGTGGAATGTATTCCTTGTACAATGACATTTCACAATCAAATGTCTATTGGAAACAAAGGTGAATGAACCATTATTTTACTCAACATGATGAAAGTAAGTAAAGATAAAAGTAAAATCTATTCAACATATTCAAGATTTTACACTTTGGTAAATGTTTACATGTGCCGCTGCTGGTTCCAGGGGAGGGGGTACTCAAGTTTGGTTCGGGTAAAGATGGAGGTGCCGCTGAGGATTTGAATGTCGACCCATCAATATATCAATTTTCAGGAATTTCGGACCCATCGATATATCCAAAGTCAAAACCTTCGGTGAAATCAACACATATTGTCTAGTTTTTACAACTTTTCCCCAAACTTGGCAAAAATTTCAAACAATTTGTGAGGGAAAATGGGGATATTATTTTCCAAAAATAGTAAAAGTAAAACCTTCTTGCATTGCCAATGTGAAATACTAGAGAAACGCGACAGGAGCGTGACATAGCAGTGTTTGCGCTCAAGTATTGACACAAGTATTATGGATATCTATTAAAATGTTTTGTATATAATATCATGAGATTACTTTAGATTTATTTTTTACTTTTTAATTAAATGATGCCCATGTGATAGAACTTGATACTTAAAAATGTGTTTTGTTGTCATTACATACCTATGCAACAAAGAAGAAACCAACACACTATAACAGCATGGCTGACGCAAGCAAACACCTTCATAGTTCCAGTTCAGTACATAGGGTTAAAGAAATCCACTCGCAGATTCGAAGTAGAAAATATCAGATAAAATAACATTCTCTTTCAGGATCTATGAATATATTTTATTTTAAGAATTGTCTTGTGACATATCCCAAGAAGTATCATGAATTATTAGTTCAAGTCCTATACTTTGTCAACTTTATTTAACACGCACAATACAGACCAGACAAGTCAACTATATAACTCTTAACGTGGGTCTACTTTTCGACGTAGTGGTAAAAGCCTAACAGTTCCCGCCGATTACAAGCTGATCAAACTGATAACAGATTCCTGCAAAAAATAACAGTTTTTGAGAAAATCTCAAAATTTGTTTTACATTAATGAGTAGAGGAAGGTATACGGACTATAGATGTTCCCTGCTGGCAGAAATCATAAGAATTTGTACATAGGGTCTATAAGGTATGCAGTAACAAAAAACCTACGGATACAAATAATCTGACCAGCCGTTTTGCGGGGAAAGGTCATAATGCCTCTAATACAATGGTCAAATTACAAAAGTGCTCAGACAGTATTAAAACCTACATCAATATATTCCTCAGGTCATAAGGATTCAGAAAAAATATAGTTTGACCTATCTGCGATGTACCGGTTTCGAGTACTAATAGGCAAAAAGGTCAAAGGTCAAGTTTTGACAGGTCAAGTTCAAATTTGAAAAATTGCTCGATTTTGATCAAAATGGTCTCAAATTGCTCATCTTAACATAACAACTCAAATACAGATATGTTTAACATATATCATTATCATCATCATCATTATCATCATCAGTCGGCTGCGGAGCAAGCGACTACAAGCTTTCTTCAACTATTGTGATCTTGGGCAAGCGAAACAATGTTGTTTGACTGCAGCATCCCTTCAGTATCTCACAGGAGGTGCTGGACATACTGTAAGTACAGTAGTCTCGGTTTCCTCTTCCCATGTGGTGGAATATAAAGGGTATATTCTTTCACAGGATCGAAATGAAATTTGAGTTGATGAATCTTGACTCTGGCAACCAGTGGAGTGGTGTTGGTCAGATTGTAGATGGTTTCATTAGGAATCCGATCCACACGCTTGATGTTTAACATGACTCTGTAGTAGGATGTTGCAAAAGCATTGATCTTGTTTTCGATGTCCTTGGTGATTACCCATGACTCACACCCGTACAGAAACACGGTAACACAAGTTGTCTCAAACAGCTTGATTTTTGTTTCGATTGGCAGGGATGGGCTTCTCCAAAGGCGTTCCAGTTTCCAGAAAGCTGCCCAGGCTAGTGCTTTTCTTCGTTTTAGGTCTCCAGTACTAGAGCCCATATTGGAACCAAAGTACTTGAAGTCTGTTACATGGTTGAGGGTACTACCATAGCGTTACCATGGTGCTGCCATATAACATGGTGTTACCATGGTGTTACCATATAACATGTATATGGTGTTCATTTATACAGGCAAATTCGTTTAGTGCCAATTAACTCAGACTGTGTTAAAACCTACACCGATGTATTCCTCAGGTCATAAGAATTCAGAAAAAAAAATTAAGTTTGCCCTATCTGCGATGTACCGTTTTCGAGTTATAAGCAAAAAGGTTAAAGGGCAAGTTTTGACAGGTTAAATTTGAAAAAGTTGCTGCGATTTTGATCAAAATGGTCTCAAATTGCTCATCTTAACATAACAACTCAAATAGACGGTGTTCGTTTCCAAAAGTTATACAGGAAAATTCGTTAATGACAATTAAACTCCTATTGTACAAATTCTAATGATTTCTGCCAGTAGTAAACATCTCACTTGATTTGTGTAACATATCAGTCTTACTATGAATTCACATAACACCTGAATTAACTCGTTTTACAAAAACTGTAAACTGAGATAATGCTTAATGATTTTATTTTTAAATAATTTTATGATATTTGATGTATTCTTCTATGTTCCTGACCACCTACCTATTTTTTGTCACTTCGGATGGAGAATCATGAGCTCCTCGTAACTCTACAAATGTCCGATATTACGATTATATGGGCGATTATTAACTCTCTTCACGCGGGTGTCGACTGCAGACGACATGTTTCAAATTTTTTTTAAAAATTCAAAAATTTCAGAAATGTACATTTTCATGACCATATTTGGAATCAGCATGAAAAATGCATTAAAATGAGTACAAACAAGCCTAGTATTGATTCAGTAGTTGTTAAGATAGCTCTTGATATTTTGAGAAAATATTTCAAAACTTCAACTTTTTCCGTTGAAGCGCATGGCTAGCACGCAGAGCATTAATAAACAGTTCCAACAGAATGGTGGTTCCAAGTATTTTCATATCCATGACAAATGTACGATTGCAAGGAAAATGCTGCATTTTTTCAGCCAACTTGATGATACGAAAATAAATATACACTAACATGTATATATTATGATGTGAATATTACAATGTATCTCACTTTCTAAATTTGTTGAGAATTCTACTTGAGAAAGCTTTGTTTCACCTTACAATATAACTCTAGCTGAATTTATACTCCATCGCTGAGCATGCTGAGCGACAAGCGATTGGTACTCGACCAATGCGGTAGCGCGCTTTTCCCAACGCAACAAAGAGCGCTCTACCTCATTGGCTCAATACCAATCGCTTAACTTTAGCACTTCACTTGCCATTAACTATATCTGGCTTTAAGATTCTCATTGTGTTCATATGTGTTGCCATGGATGCTCTCAGGATTATGCTTTGTGTTCATGTATGTTGCCATTTATAGAAGCTCTTAAGATTCTACATTGTTTCCATGTGTGTGTTACCGCAGTGTTCTGCTTTGTTTTCACTGTGTTGCCATAGAAACGTGTCACTGTTATTATTCACCATCTGCACGTATTTCACATTGATAATATTACATACCTACTGCTATTTTTGATCTAAGCTATCTTACTTGCGAATATGTCCTCGCTGCAAGTATTCTCATCAGTCCCAGCCAGTTCAAGTTGCACTCCTTCGTCACTAAACAACCGTCTGCATCCTGGCGCCAAGCTCGAAATAACGATCGCTGATTGGTCCATATAAATGGTTTTCCATGAGCTATGGAACCACGTGACTGCTTAATTACTTGTGTTGAAGTGACACTAAATATTATACAGATTGGTCGTTAAGGGATCTGGAATGAGCGTTTTGAGCGTTTCGACAGTATTTTTTGTGGGACATGAAAGCACATCATATTCTGAATACGAAGAATGTCTTTCTGATATCAAATAATTTTCATTTTTGAAATTCACGATATAATACAAATTTTATGACAAATTATTAAAATTTGATATTTTTCACATCTTTGATATAACAGTCCTCGAAGTAAATCTGAGGAAAAGCCGACGATCAATTGAAAATTTTGACCTTTCATATTGAAGATATGGATTTTTTCTCAAAAATACATAATTTTGTTTGGTGTTTTGGGAAAAAATCTATATCTTCAATACGAAAAGTCAAAATTTTCAATTGATCGTCGGCTTTTCATCCCACCTATATACACTTTAAGTAGGTATGTCACAGTGGCTGCACAATAATTCTGCTACACTGTGCATGCAAGTATAACAGTGAATTGAAAAGTTGGCCAGTTTTAAAAGACATCCATGTCGATAAATGAATTTCCTCATATGCTTCATTTATCCAAATTGTTTGAATTTTTAATATATGGTGTGTGAAGCCTTTCCGAGGCTATCATCGGGTCCTCAAAAATTAAAAATTGTTTTGTTTAAGAGCTACTGCCTGTTTTTATTTTATTGCGAGTTGCAGCGGCTGACCATAATATAAGAGCATCATAGTTTAATATAAATGAACTTATTAGAATAAAATGATCTAAATGCTTCTAAAGGCCTATAAAAGGTCCATAAAACTTTGAAACATTGTAACAACTTACCCCAGCATGGTGTAACAACTTACCCGTTATGCAGGGTAAGTTGTTACAAAAATACCTTCATTAGTTAATTAGTAGTTTGATGTTTTCATGTTTTGTATGCCCCAAGTTTTAGTAAACATAATGTGATAACCACAGACCCAAGATGGAGTGTATGTGTTCTTTCATTGGAATTATATGGGGCAAAATGTCAATCTTGTAACGTCCGTCTCCGGTCTCGCCTATATTGCCATCTTTTTTGATAGTCTTAATTTTATTTCTTGATTTGAATTGATAAAAAAAATCCATCCCATGCTTTATGGGGATTCAAGTATCCGACTTATACTAATTTTTGGTTTTGATTTAATATTTCTGTTTAAAATTACGGTAAATTTGCCCAGTTCCGGAGAATCTTCGGACATTTTGTGGAAGAAATTTCAGTTTTTCAAGATATTGGGGAAATTTGGATAAAAATAAACATCATGTCTAAACCAGTTTTATGAAAACTGCAACTGAAAGCTATACCAACAAGACTGAAATTGCACACCAAATCTACCGCATATCCCATTACCCACGTGCCCTACAGTGTCGACAGCCTCTAAATAATTATTTAGTCCTAATACTCCATTGGTGAGCGACGGGCGATTGATATTTCACCAATAAGATAGCTCGCCTTTCCGAACGCAAGAAAAGGAGTCCTATCTGATTGGCTAGAAACCGATCGCTAGATCGCTCATTGATGAGGTACAAACTCAGAGGTAGAGATGTACTCAATTCCAAATAAAATCAATATTCTATTATTGACGCAGATAAAGAAAGGTATAGTGTTTCACTGTGCTATATTGTAGTAGACTTGTGATTTAATATTCTATAGCCAGTGCTGTACAGCACCGTGGTCTGAGCTGAATGGGAAATGCTTCTTCTTTTCATAATGATAATATTCTCAAACAGTTGAATATATCACATTATTATCGTACGATTTAAAAACATTACGGTGAAAATGCAGTTAAATATATGTATTTAAAGAAAACAGCAATCGCAGCTGAGTGTATTGAACTTCCAGTTAGTGTATTCAAAACAAAACCTGAGTTTTACCTGACAAAAAAAATCGAATTTCCTTGTAATGGCAACGCCATATGGGGTACTGAGCATGCGCAGATCGTATAAACGTGTATGAATGGAAACGCTGCGGAATCTCATATCGTGTAAGTGATATGCTTAGTCCGAGTCGCTCGGCCTACTGCAAGTCCCTGATTGTTGCTTTGGTTTATGCGGTGTTGCTAGCTGTTTGGGTATAGAAGTTTACCACAGTGGAAGTTTACTGTAATAGGCCCTACATGTATTTCTCAAAGAAATTACATTTTCCTCTAAATCTTTGACTCTTTATTCCATGGGCAATTTGCTTGTGTTAGGTATTCAGATATAGGATATAGGTTTAGTATGTATCAACGAAGTGCGAGTCTCTTGTCGTAATAATATTTATATGTAATACATATTACTATGTATAGTGTCATCGTCCCGATATCTTCATGGCAGAAATCCCATGATGGTAGATCGAATCCACTTGTTCCTCAATAGCCACGCATTTTGTTCCGACCTGTTTGATAGCCGAGGGACATCCGACTAAGGCTATTGACAATAGCCCGGTGACTGACCTCCCTCTGTAGATCTCAGTGAGACTGGTACGTCATCTGCATTGGACTGCGATGCCTCCACCAGTGGTCCACATTGCGCTTGTAACGTGATATGTTTCGTTACCCCGATTGTTTACGAATGAGGGCAACTGTCATTTTTTCTGTTCTGCACAGTCATATAAAATCTGAATTTTTGTCAGTTTTTGATTTCAAAATGCATGGTTGTTTGTCAATATGTTCGCTAACGCTATCATGTTCTTTCAACACATATTCAAGTGCAAGGCTTATAATTGGCTTCGTTAGAAAGCAAAAACAACGGGAGATATTCATCATTTACTACCCTGGTATCCAAAGATTTATCGTCTGAATATCAAATCGTACATAGCACATACACGTACGTGTATCGATCCCGGGTATTTATTTAGTTTCCCTGTTGTACAATGTAATTATTTACCAGGCGATGTCGATGTGCTATGTAGCTATATTAGCATAATTAGTCCTTTGATTCTCCGTAACAGGTAGGCATGTTTAAAGCAATATCGTAACAATTCCATAAGAAATAAATTGTATTTTTTTCCACAAAATTTAGTTTTTATTGTCAGATATGTCCTCTTTTAATTTTGGCCAAAACAGATTAGGCAACACAAGGAAAATGGCTATTTAAAGCCATTATTGTAGCCAGAGGCTGATGCAATATTGCCATTTTTGACGTCGCCATTGGATTAACACGTAATCATGAAAACGCCAACTACAGCACCTAAAGCATTGATTTTTTTACAGGGTATATTAGTTTACTAAAGTACATTACAAGCAAAACATTGAGGACGTCCCCTCAGCAAATGTTACAATATGGCTAAAAAGAATAAACTAAACAACGGCCTAACACTTTAAAAAGCAGTCATTTTCACTATCTTCATAATATTAGTTTTCCAATGATACGTATGATGTTATCCGAGCAACATATATGACCTTTAAGACGTGATGTAAAGAATCGTTGTTGAAATGTTTTTCGATACTTAACAAAAAGTGTTGCCCGATAAAACACAACATAACAACATCTTTTTTCCCAGCATGATTCACGTGGAATTATAATAACACCACCAAGTGCCACTTTACAAAATATACTCAACTATAGGCCTATACTCCGTTGGTGAGCGACGGGCGATTGGTATTTCACAAATAAGGTAGCTCGCTTATCTGAACGCAAGAAAAGTAGTCCTATCTGATTGGCTAGAAACATCGCTCAGTGATGTCCCAGTGATGTAGTACAAACTCACCTGTAGAGATGTATTCAATTCCATCTTAACAGAATTAATATTCTATTGTTGGCGCACTCTCGCAGACAATAAAGAAGATTGTATAGCGCGTATAGTGTATCACTATGCTGATTATGCTCCACTCCCTCATTTCAAATCATTAGTTTTGGTTTCTCTTTTGTTCAGAAACAAAAATCAAGGGATTAAAACGTGGAGATGAACTGGTCTGCAATCATAACACTATTGTGCTGGGAGGACACAAGAGGGTATATATAACCAAAAGTATAATGGCCTATAACCATACGTATATATATCCCCCCTTCGTACATACTGTGTACAATTATACACGTGAACTTATATTGCGCCCTGTATGCCAGGGGAAGCCTATTACTGCAAAGAAACACCATGTGCACAATTGTGTATTCATATGCTATCCTCCAGTGCAGAGCGCCCTCGCCTAGCTGAATGTCACTTTTCACAATCTAAGAGGGCATCACCCACTACAGCACGTTGCCAAAAGACATGTACTTTCCCTTTTTAATTTTATATGAAATAACATTGTGGGCAAGCTAAATTCTAGTCAGGGGGTTAGTGTAAGACCTGTAGAACACATGGAACACTATTTTTGATCAAATGCTTCAAACATGTGTGGTGTAGAATTTTTTTTAAATGGTGTGTACAATTGTACACAGTGTGTCTCACCTTGTAAGTATAAGACTAATATATTGTGTTCAGTTGTACACAGTGTGACCAATCTTATCAATATAATATAGGAGTTATTTAGTATAGTTTGTACATCATTATAAGTAATTATTAACTCTTTTGTTAATACTTCAATTCAGTTTATAATTTGCTCTGGATACATTGTTTTGGCAATACCACTCTGTAGGCCTATTATTACAGAGATAGTTAGGAGTAACTGGTCGGTGATGGGCCCGAAAATGGATCGTGTAGGGTGGAGTAACAAAATTAGTCTCGGTCTCTCCAAAGACAAGAACTGTCTATTAGCATTTTATACCAAATTAATGACAGTTAAGAGCCTACAGATACGGACGTATGAAGACAACAGAAAAAAAAAGAAACAGAGGCTTAAAGTTTGTTGCTTCACACATGTTACCAAGTTTTACTGCCATTACTTAGTCATGTGTACAATTGTATCCAAAAAAATCATTGTAAACGTTGTCACTTAGTCACAATGTGTACAATTGTTCATAGGCCCTAATTTGCATAATTGATGAGGTAATTTTTTTTAGTTTTTCACAAATTACTATCCAAAATAGTTATAATAAGCATAAAAAATATTTTTTTGATCAAGCCTTCTTCCTTCGTGTCCAAAGGGGATAATAGTCTATTGTGCTAACATTTTCATTGTCGGATATCTATCAACGCGGGCGACAGTTGATGCTCTCAGTCGTAGGTGGCTCACTTTCATGACACCTTATAATTACACCCGAGTTCTATATACGAGGCCTACATGTAGAAACTAGGTGCATATATTGAGGGGGGGTGTTTTGTTTATTTGTCTGAAATATAAACGATGCATGATCATGTAGATGATTTGATTATGAATTAGTTTATTCCCCGGAAAGCACAACCCATACCTCTTACCTATGCTCCCTCCGCCACCTATATCTAACCTCCTCCCTCCCCCTCCCCACACTCGATATCGACTCTTCCCTATTATTCAACTCCACTCTTGAGCTCTCCTCTCCCTCCTTCCTTCCGACTTCCAATGCTCTCCCCTCTGTTTCTCTTTCTCCCTTACCCTTAACCCCCCCCCCCCACACACACACACACACCCACACCCTCTTCTCTCTCTTCTCCATCTTTCTTTTACTCTAAGTCTAGGCCTATCACATCATGCGATACCCAAATTAATAAATAAATTGAATAAAAGTCCATTTAAACCAGCTTTCTATGATATTGATCTTCCGTCATGCGACATGCACATAAATAGAGTTGTGTATAATAGTGTTTATATCACTGAAGTGTCTATTATATCACTCAAATGTATAATCTGTCAAGTGTCTATTGTAATGTCTGTGGAAATATTTCGATGGTCTATATATTTTTACAGTGAAATAAGCTAACAGTCTAAACGCAGGACAACCGATCTTTTGTTCTGCTTAGTCGCGCTAAAAGTCGATCGATACATGTTAAAATCAACACAATTCCGAGATACACCTTTTGCTATGAAATTTATTTTCTCGGTCAAATATAAAGCAAAATTTTTTTTTCTTCAGTAATGTCAAATAAAAACATAGTGCTTGGATGAACATTTTTTAAAAATCCTGGTGTTAAAATTAAGCATCAAATTGTGTCTTTTAGTGTGATATTTTTGATTTTTATAGGCCTTTAGTTCGCCCGTGAGCTTTTTACAGAATTCATTTTTTAGCGTCTCAAACTAATATAGTTTGCTAAAGAAAGATATTTCCCACCTCTGTAAAGCACATCGTGTGGGTCTATATATTATAGTTTTGTCAGAATTTCCGTTTTTATTTTACCCTTTTCCCCTTCATGCTCCGAAAATGTCAAACTTAGTACTTTACCTCGAGAGCAACCAGCAGAAATAATCGATATTTCAATTGTTGTCAACCCAGGTCCCTTTTCCATTGAAAACCAGGATTGCCTGACCAGCGATTTGGTAGCCCAAATCCCCAATTCTGGTAGATGAGGTGGATTTTGGAAATTTGCTCCCGTGATAGCCTGCAATTTCAATTTATAGGGGCTATGGATTCCATGATTATGAAAACCATTTTGTCTGTTTGTTTGTTTATTTATTTACCTAGGATGAGGTCCATGGGAAAATCCACTGTCCAAACCTAGAAAAATTCGCGTGTTATTAGAGGGGATTTTAATTTTCTGTCCCTCCTATCTCCAGGTGAATTTTGAATGACCCCCCCCCCCCCACCATCGCGGGTTGGCATTTTCATTACACCCTTCAGACTTGCGTTCGGGTTTGTGTAGGCCTATTTGTCATAATTTAGCGCTATACGGCATACTTTCTAAATGTATAGCTATAGCCGTGCTATATAAATATTATAAGGTACCGGTATGTAATATTATGTAGGCCTATGGGGGTGGGGTGGGTACTCAACACATTTTAACCATGACTTACAATGCAAGGCTCATTGTTACCATAAATGATTTTTCCTTTAGGTCATTATAATAGGTTGTTATAAACTTCCGTGTTTAACCTTGTATTGTTTTGGCTGCTTCATTATGACTTTCGGTGGGTTTAAGCAATTTCAAACAAACACAAACAAAAGGCACTATACCGAAACACTAGGTAATTTCTTTGCTATATTGAAGTTCTGGCAAAACTGTATCCAGGCCGGGCACCCAGAGATATCGATCCACAATGCTAGTATTTCACGCGTGGATTTGAAATTTTTTCAGCTGGTAGTCAAAAATTATGGAATCAAAACGGAAATTCTGACAAAACTATGATATATCGCTCACGGTGATGTGCGTTAGAAAGTTGGGAAAAATCCTTCTTTAGCGAACTATATTACTTTGAAAAGCTAAAAGGTTGATCCAAAAAAGGCTCGCGGGCAGAGTTGAAGCCTATCAAAATCGAAAATCTTACACTAAATGACTGAATTTCACGACTAAGTTTAACACTAAGATTTGAAAAAAAATACAGTATCAAGCATTACAGTTTTTCCTGACATTTACTGAAAAAATGAAAATTATTGCTTTTCATTTGGCCGAGAAAAAAAATTTTACACTGAAAAGGTGTAACTCAAAATTTTGTTCATTTGAATACCAAATTCGATCGTTTGTATTGCCTTATTAAATGACTGAGTGAGCCTTGCAGAACAATAACAATCGGTTGTCCTGCGTTTAGACTGCTAAGGCTATTTCGTAGTCTCAAGTCAATGCTTTCAAACTAAATCAATGCTTTCAAATGTAGACTGCTTTGTTCGACTTCTCTGCTCGTGAATATTGCACTGCGAAATTTCAACATTTCTTTTGTATACTTAGATCAGGTAACTTCAAATCCTATAATTTTCTTCTTCACACCACTTATAAGAAACTGAAACGAAAACCGAATCTGCCTGATACAAATGTTCAGTTTTTAACAAAAGGTAGAAACAAAGAGTTCGATATCTTGTGACTCAGCGGTTAGGCAGGATAATAGGAAACCACGTGACCAAAACCAAAACTAAAACTAAACATTTGAAATGACCGACTGTACTAAAAATTGTTGACCTTGTGATTTAAATACATTCTATAGCTATTAAAAGCCAGTGCCTCGCACGTGTATCTGATGAATGGGCATAGATGCTGCTATCATTCGTTATGAATTCGGCAGAGTGACGAATCGAGAATTTTGAGCAAATTGAGTTTTTGCATGCTTATGATTATATTTCAGGTGATCTTTTATTTCCACCAAAAATTAATGGAAAATCTTACTCACTGACGTAGATATTGAAATTTTGATTTGGACGAATCGCGCCTAAGTGCGATAAATGAATTCGGCAGAGAGACGAATCGTATACTTAGCTGTACAAATCATGTTGATCTATAGCATTGTATAGCGGGAAACCCCCAATTTTCTATATTACAAGTCATATACTAATATATTTGATACCGACGTATAGCTGTAGGTATCTTCTATCCAGTGATACCAAAATAAGTACAAACATTCCCCACATGATATTGCTGTGGTTTAATAATGTGAGTGCGCGCCCGTGAAATTGGAAAATCCCGGAAAATCATACGCAAAATATAGGCCAATATTGTTATTTTTGCTTTAAAATCCTCGAGTTTTTGCTAAATATTACAGGGATGACTATTTATAACTTGTATAGCAAGTTAAGTCTACATATCCATAGGACAGCCAGTAATTTCTACACAAAAGCCCCAAATCAAGAATGCGTGCTATGGTTTACACGTAGTTTAATGCGTATTCGACCTCTCTCTGCGCAGTGGTAGAGACATTTTGGGTACAAAATAAGGCCGAATAGATGTTAAAACGCGTTTTGAGGGATATATCGATTATTTCAGAACATGCAAGTATTGCAAATTATTCGTGTACATTCACTACTATAATATACATTTCAAATGAGTGCTCAGGATTGTTCTAAATTATTAGAAGGACCAATGGTATAGTACCAAAATTTTCAAACGCCGTTTACTCAGAACAGCAATTTTGCGTATTCGGCACTCTGCCGTGTTCATAACGATATCATTCATATGGCGGCGTCATATTCTTTTGATATTGACGTTTAGATCTGGGAATGCATTTTCTCAAAACTCTAAATATATTTAATTGTTTTTGCTTTATGTAAAAGCCAATTTCCAGGCTTGCACTTGAATATATGTGTTGAAACAATCTGATAACCGTTAATCTGTGTATTGAATTTTCCGTCTAGGTATTGAAAGCAAAGCGGCCCAAAAATCGAATTTTCTTAGTTATTATCATTAAAAGAGTAATGCGCATGCGCAGATCGTGATTTCAGCAGCGGAGCATTGTGTACATGCTTAGTGGAAAAGAAATGTGATGTATCGTACAGGTGGTGTTCGTACAGGTACAGGTGGTGTGTTATACTTTGCCTGGAGTGCTCGGCCTAAAAAAGTTTGTTTCCTGTAGCGCGCGCGTTACGTTTTTGACGGCTTATTTTGCGCATTACAATTTTTTTTTCACTTTTCAAAGGAAAAAAAAAAAAAAAAAAACCCCAGAAAATCACAAAAAAATAATATAAAACACTATTGGAGTAAACATTTACACATTTAAAGCACAAACGATCGTATTGAAAAACTACTGGAGAAAACATCACACATTTTTTAATACCTTTTTTAATCTGCAGGTTAAAAGAGGATATTCTTTAGTATGAAGAAATCTGATTTGTGCGTGTGTGTGTCGGAGAGACCCACTATAAATTCCCATTCCAATTTGCAGCAAAATAGCTTTTTTTGGTCATTTGAAGACATGGATCTCAAAAAATTATTAAAAAAAACGCTTTTCGCATTTGACTTTTTTGACCTGCTTACAGGAAACAAACATTTGTTTTTGGCCTTATCTCGTAACTATTAAATCACGGCAGAACAAAATCGCCATGCCGAGCTGTTGAACAACGAGTGGATTCGCCTTGCTGTCATGGCAATTTCTGACCCGAAGATATAGGGATAATAACATCCGTGTAATCGTGACATTATTGTTCCCCAAAGGTTACAAATAACCCTCAGAAAACATTTTATTTTATTTTCTAAAACGTCATACAAAACCAAATCAATTTACTAAAGGGTTTTTAACGCTTTAATGGCGTTTTTACATTTAAAAAAAACGTTACTTAGACGTTAAAAAGGATACTTTTATAACGTATATTCCAAAAATGTTTACATTGGCTAGGTAGGACTGCATGCAGTTCTGCACTGCACGCGCAGAGGTCAATTGAGCTCAAGTAAGGGAACAAACCAAAAGATCGATGACGTCCTATAAACGTAACTAGTTTCGTTTCTCAGCCGACCCCCTCCCTCCCTGCCAGAATTAAACGTAATAATGAAATGTTGAAAATTTTGACATAATAATAATAATGACACATTCTTCAGACCGATGTTTTTTTACAAACGTAATCGAGTATTTTTACCCCCTCCCTAAACGAAACTAGTTTCGTTTTATAGGACGTCATCGATCTTTTAGTTCGTTCCCTAATATAGTATAACGAATCAATCATGAATTCTTGTTACATTCATTGGTTGTGAATTTGTGACCCCTAGTAAAGGTGAAGCGAAATCAATCACGGTATGCGTTTGCGGGAAGACCTTTGACCCCTAAATCCTTGACAGCAAATATAGAACCAGCCAGTGGCTGGTCAGAGGTCAATTTGAAACTTGAAGTGGTGACGTAGAGGATATCGTAGTTGGGTCCTCCAAAACAACATGATGTGATGCCCGGAACGGGAAATTTCAACGTTTGGAGTTTCTCCCCTGTGTAAGAGAAAATAAGGAAGGCCTATGGCAATTATTCTGAACATGATGACTATATCCTCGTCGACAAGAACGGGTACTCCCTTTATTGAGCTGATATTATTGTTCTCATCGTTACTGTACAATGTGGAGTCAGTGAGCCCGCCAATTCGCCGTGTAGATGTGACATACTAATCGATTAACTACCATAGCAATAGATAAATACAATTTTGTTTGAATATATCGCCCTGCACTACAAGCAGGTTGCACTCATCACATGTGTCTGTCTGCAATCATAGATTGAATACAATGCCACACTCTTTTTAAAGATGCTAATCTTCCATGTGCGAGTGATCAGCATGATATGAATATTCTATAGAATTATGATCCCGGTTTTTATCCTTGTTCTTTGACATCTATGTTTCAATGCATAGGTACCGCGTGAACGTTGTAGTGCAGGGCGATATATTCAAAATCGTATTTATCTATTGCTATGGTAGTTAAACCGATTATTTACGTCACTTCTACGGTGAATTGAAAACAATATCTGTACAAAAATAAAGGTAACTCCAAACGAATGTTGTGGACCGTTTTATAGTAGCTTATGTACGGCGTTCTTGAGTTATTTACAAAAAGTAACAGTCAAATTTTGAACTCCATTCGGACAAAAAATTGCTCCAATTTTGAAAAAAAGCGTCAAAATGTTTGTTTTGATATAAAAAATCAAATAAAGATATGATTGCACAATGTAGGATGTTTCGTTCCCTATCCTACGTAATGCATCGAAATAGGTCAAGGTCAATAGATTAGATTTTCGAGCTTGTATTATGCGTCATTCAAGCAAGCTGATTGGTCACATGCTTCTTATGAAAGTGACGTCAATATTATTTCATTCTTGTACGTACTGCTTATAATGTAGGTAGAAATCCTCAGGATTATCATAAAAATATATCTTACCCGTTGCAGGATCATATCTATTAACCCTTGATTTGCTGAAGCATGCCACCCATAACATGCCTTCTTCGTCTATTGTCATCCCGTCTGCATAACCCTCCTCCAATGATACCTGAATTACTTGTCGGCGATTACCTGTTGACAATTAATAAAATTTATAAAGAGAACTTTTAAAGTTTGACCGAAAATCGGAGTAACTTGAAAAGAGAGACGTGAACAAAATGCATCGTGTATGATGATTATGATAGTTAGGGCTAGGCCACCAAATACGCTTGGAGTTATTTACGAATACATTCGATCACGGGTTCGATTATCTTCATCGTTGAGGTAAACACATCGACACCAATGCAAAGTGAATCGACATACGCGGGCTTTATGGATATGGAATCCAAAGGTGGTGCGCAGCATCGATCGTTTTCATCGTCGAGAGAAAAGCATTCGACATTGCGTAACTATTAATCATATGATTAATGGACTCCATAATATAGGCAAGACAATGTTGCCAATTATGTTTGCATCGACGCGTCGAGATAAGATAGGTAGAATACTCACTTAAAGTACCCTTTGCGTTGTCATAATCAAACGCATCGACACCAAAAGCTAACGAGTCGATGTAATACATAGTCTTTCGGTCAGGACTCCATGCCATCCCGTTTGCTATGTCGATATTCTCGACGTGTTTTGTTACTGTGTTGTCTGAATGATGCAGGCAGAATAAGGAGCCTTGTTTTGGTCTCACTTGCGCAGGCTCATCTTCCTGACCCATTGTACCTGTTTGAAGAAACGGAAAGGAGTAAAAGGGTTGAAAATTATTTACCATCAGATCCTGATTCAGATTTGTAATGGACCATTTCGGTTGAAATCCATCGCAGGCCTACCGCTATGCAGGGGTTGCAGACTTCGAATAGAATCACCATTCAGGTCACCCCATTTGAAATACACCCTCTCTGTATGGCAGAATAAGGTCATGTCTTCCATAGGGGAGTATGGATTTCACCTGGAATAGCCCGATCAATCAATAATGAGAAAATCAAAAAGAAAGTATCATGTATTTTGAAGAAATTATTTATCATGAAAGTGACTGTCAGTAATGTGTTTACCTTTATCCTCTCTCCCCTCTCTTTCACTATTTATCGGCAGTTTTTCTTATGTCGACCTCACTGCTTTTATCGCTAATTGAATTGAACTTGTTGAATCAGCTTTTCCTTCTCCTATAGCTGACACCTAAGAATCACCATCATGCTAGAGAGTTTTATGCGCTTACTTCTCAGTCATGCAAGAAATTTTCTTACCAGCCCAAAATCTTCCCATAGGGTCACACTTCCCATCATTAAATCTGTTGTCCGGCTTATCCACATCTACTTCGGCAACCTTGTTCACAGATCTGGTTGTCCAATCTAAGAAGGCATAATGACGGCGTGCTGCGATGATGGTTTTTCCTGATTGGGTTGGCACTACAGCACCTACAAATTCACCTTGATTAGGGGAGAACAGATTCAATCAACACTTGCAAATGGTAAAGCTATGTAGGGCTACACATCGCGATAAGGTATAAGAGCACAAAATAGGCTGCGCTCGAGCGGGACGGTGCCACTTTGGCCCTGCTACCCTTTTCTGTCTGCGTTGTTCGGCTGTGACAATTCCCAAGGTTGCTGCAACCTGGATGGTAAATGTATTTTGAAGGCTGCGGCCAAAGCAGGACCATTTGGTGTTATATCGCATGAGAATTATTTCTGCTTGGGTAAGTAGGACTAATGTGGTTTGCATATTTGCTGTACAATTCGCTGTCGAAGTGGTGTATTAATCGGATTAACTACCATAGCAATAGGGTAAAACAATTTTGAATATATAGCGCTGCACTAGAAGCAGGTTGCACTCATCACATGTGTATGTCTACAATCATAAATGGAATACAATACCGCTCTTTTCAAAGATACTAATCGTACAGGTGCGAGTGATCAGTATGATATGGCGCAATGCAGAGGTACCGCGTGAACGTACTAGTGAAGTGCGATATATTCAAAAGTTGCTTTACCCTATTGCTATGGTAGTTAATCTGAATATTATATCACTTCGCCAGCGAATACTAACCATTATTCCTATTGTCCTTTTTGTATGTAGTAATAAGGATTTGTGGTTACTCTGGGTTATTTACTATTTGCACAATACACCTTTTGTGCCTTACTACCCATTCCAGAAAACTACAGCACTTATGGGATTGAAAAAATGAAACATAGCTCAATCATAATCATTATTTTAGTACTAACTGGAGATACAAGAAAAAGTTCACTACTTTACTAATTTCCTGGAAAAAGAACCAAAAACATGCATTTTTGTCATGTTTTCTGACAAACAAGTCTCATCATCATCATCATCAGTCGGCTGCGGAGCAGGCGACTACAAGCTTTCTCCAACTGTTGCGATCTTGGGCAAGCGAAACAATTTTGTTTGGCTGCAGCATCCCTTCAGTATCTCCCAGAAGGTGCTGTACATACTGTAAGTACAGTGTCCGCGGCCGTCCCGGTTTCCTCTTCCCCTCCGATTGGCAGGGATGGGCTTCTCCAAAGGTGTTCCAGTTTCCAGAAAGCGGCCCAGGCTAGTGCTTTTCTTCTTTTTAGGTCTCCAACAATAGAGCCCATCTTGGAACCCAAGTACTTAAAGTCTGTGACATGGTTGATGGTACTACCATAGACTTCAAGTGCTGGCTGGGCGTTACAGTTTGCAGTCATATACGGTATTCTGTCTTAGGTGCGCTGATGACAAGGCCTAGATCTGCTGCTGCTGTTGCAGTCCTAGTAAGCTGTGACTGGACCCGGGCTATAGAAGATTCCAACAGGGCAATATCATCAGCAAAATCCAGGTCATTCAGCATCCTAGCAGGATACCTGCTTGACCGACGTGGGTAGGTAACAATTCCAGCATCAATTCCAGAAGTTGATTTCTTCAGGAGGTAGTCTACCAGGATAATGAACAGGAAAGGTGCCAACACATCACCCTGAAGCACTCCAGTTGTTACTTGGAAAGGCTCTGAGATACTTCCATCTACCATAACGGCACTATTGGAGTCCTTGTAGAGCACCAGGATGGCATTGACCACAACCTTTGGTATTCCATAATGCCGCAGCACTGAGAACATGACGGACCTGTTGATGGAGTCAAAGGCCTTTTTGAAATCCACAAAAAGTGACCGTCAAAGGAAGTTGGTACTCCTTGAAGTACCAACTTTTAAGCATTCAAAATCTTGAGTAGATGCCGCAATTTTGTTCAAATTCTCACTTTTTTTGTGTTGCTATATTAAACGATTGGTTATAATGCAGAAAAACCCCAAACAAACATGTAAACACTTTGCTAAAATGACACCCAGTTTGTATAGCGGTTCATTTTCAAATGTTGGTTTCACGATATTGTGAAGACTAGTAGTCCACTCGAGCATTTGTTTCAGAACCACTAAGTTTTTTATACTTGGTCAAGTTGAAACATTCTATGCGAATTTTGTTACACAATAATATTGTATGTGGTTTTTTTTAAGCCTCTAAGTACCTAAAATGAGGTTATAGCGCCCTTTCCAGGCTTCTCTAATCTTCATCTCCATACACATTTTTAACAGGTAACGTATGTTTTTTTCTGAAACATTTATAATGACAACGGCGAAATGTGCACGGTTGTTTGATAGCGTGTAAAACTACGTCATTTTAAAGAAAAGATGAACACTGATGGCGCTATTTATCTTAAATCGTGTTTTCATCGTCACAAGCGGTAGACGCTGGGCCATTAAAACATCAGAAAAAGAGCAAGAAATAGCAACCAAATTTTCAAAAAAAGCTTTATCATCATGATCATGATATGTTAGGAATAACTTATATTATTTGGCTAAATTAAGTTTTTTAAATATGTAAATAGCACCGTCTATTTGCACACAAATATACAGTTTATAGAATAAGAATCTCGAATACAGGACATTTGCCCACTTACCAACATCAACCGTTTCAACAGAATCTGTCGCAGGTGTACGTATAGCGATGAACCTTCCCAGAATAAATCTCGACGTATAACAACGTCTGCGTAACTGGATCCCAATGTGGTCCTTCCAACAGGGCGCCTGGGCCGCGGGACGTACTCTTCAGCGCGTCAATAGACATTGTGATGATATTGGTAGAACGCTTGACTTGTAAGCCGAAGTTTCTTGTTCCAAACCTGAAAATACAAGTGAGAACTTGTGAGGCATATTTCTGCTACAGTTTTACGATTTTCGCTCTTGGATTTCTCAATAAAAGTGGATTTTAGGATTTTTTTGTAACCGTTATCGTATCAATTCATGAGTATCAGCAGGTCGAACTTGGTATGTAGTCCGTTAATTTGCATGTAGGTCGATCTTGTTAAATAGTCCAGGAATCTGTTGATTGATCTTGTTGAATGGTTCAGGAATCTGTAAGTCGAAGTTGGTCAATATTGTCCAGGTATCTGTATGACGTCAGATAATGGTTGCTTTTGTATATATGCCAATTTGATTGGACGAATGAGGTGGGGGAAAAGGCATACTACTATCCTTGCAAAAGAAGGGTGACCTTTCCTGCTGCAGTAAACCAAGGCATCATCCTCATTGACATCGCTGGGAAATTCTTTTTCACCTTTCCACTCCAGTGTGTAAAGGATGAAGCGGACCTGAAAATGAGAGCCAACCAGGCAAGTAGAAAAGTCTGTTCTCGTGGTTCTTGCCAAGACCAAATCTTCAGTCTAAACCAGATTGTTAACTACTTGGACCAACCGCTACCATGCCTCATTCACTTCATTGACTTCAACGCGACTTTAATGTTGACTCGGTGAACTGGCCTTTCCTTTGGTTTTTTTTGGGGGAAATCCTCCGCATCTACGGAATCCCTTCGAAAAGGAACCCATATCGCGACACAAACTGTGCAATATAAGCAGATGGTTCCCTTGATAGTTGGTTCAAGATCATCACTGGAGTCCGACAGGGTGATATTCTGGTCTCCATTTCTCTTTGGCTTAGCCATTGACTTCATCATGAAGATGGTTATTGATAAAAACAACAGAGGAATAATCCTACTGCCAAGGACAAGCTCAAGATATCCAGAAGAAAAGCTAGCGGATTTGGTCAATGCCGATGATACAGCTCTCTTTGTAGAGACTGATAATTGAAGCCATCCGTGTTATTGATTAGGACTCAAGATGAGATATAACAAGACAGAGACCATGTCCATTGACCGATCCAGCTCTCCTTCCATCGGGCAATGAAGGTCTCATTTAAGTAGTCGACCATATCTTGCTGCTTCTGTAGTGATGACGGGACAAAATGTCAAAGAGCTGGACAACACATGCACAATAATTGGCAGAGGCACATGAGCTAGCCTTCAGATAGCTGGACAAGGTGTGGAAGGATCATAACATCAACCGCTGAGTGCCGTCTACACCTGAAGCAAATGGATCAAGGCCACACCCCAAGAGACTCTACATTTGGAAGCCAACCCATGGGAGACGCAAACCAGGTCGTCCAAAGACTTCATGGAAGGAAGTCATCCACATGCAGAGACATCTCAAGGATGGACTTCAGGTGGATTACTGTGGGGCTGGGGATAATGCAACTCTTTCCTTGACAAAGGTTTAAAAATATCTCATATAAATATCAGGAGCCTACGATATAAGACAGATCATCTAGCCATTTTCCTTCACGAGAAAGATTTTGATATTTTGTGTGTATCTGACACTTGGCTTAATAATGAAATTGATAATAATGAAATTCACATTGATGGTTATGATATTTGCAGGTTTGATAGACAGACAAATAGCTAGTGATAGGGGTGGTGTACTATGTTATATTAAAAGTTGTTGTCTATAAAGAAATTTCTAACTCAAATATATAACTGATATTGAAACTCTTTGGATAGAGATTAACTTGCCTCATACAAAGCCTATTCTTATAGGTACTGTCTATAGACCACCTAGTTGGCTGCTGACATAAGAACTCCAATAAATGACTTAATGAAATCTTTAAATTGGACAAAACTGGATGAAAGGTGGAAAAATCAGCTTCTTGTTGTAGTGTTTAAGTGTCTTCAAGGTTCAGCACCGTCTTATTTGAGTTCTCAATTTATTTTTACCAAATGTATGCATACAAAAGGTCAATCTTCAAAAACTTTAGTTGTTCCACTTTGGAAGAACACTCTGGGTAAACGTACCTTTCACCATAGAGGAACTAAGTTGTGGAATAACCTTCCAGTTGGTGTGCGTTTAGATTATGACACTTTGAGTCTGCACATGTTTAAAAATGCGATTGTTTAAGTAAGATTCATATTCGCATGATTGTTTTTCAATATGTTATATGTATTATTTGTTATTTTGTACACAGATTTTGTTAACATTTTGTATGTAACAGTTATCTGGACCTCTTGGGACACCAGTACATATGTATTGAAAGAGCTATCCAGAATAAAGAAATATTAAATAAATAAATAAATAAATAAATAATCTGGACCGTATGATTTGGAAGCATCTCTCAAGATAGGCAGTGCATGATGATGACTGGTAGGTACGTAGACAGATATCTTGTTCAATAGTCCAGGAATCTGTAAGATGATCTTGTTTTAACTGTTTAAAAACAGTCTGTATGTTGATCTTGGTAAATAGTCCAGTCTGTAGGTTGATCTTGGTTAAGGGGTGGTGCAAATAGGTTGATCTTGATACATAGTCCTGCAATCTCTATGCAGATCTTGTTAAATTGTCCAGCAATCCGATCTTGGTACATAGTCTAGCAATCTGTAGGCAGATCTTGTTAAATAGTCCAGCAATCTATAGCTTGATCTTGGTACATAGTCCAGCAATCTGTAGGCAGATCTTGTTAAATAGTCCAGCAATCTATAGCTTGATCTTGGTACATAGTCCAGAGATGCCAACATTAACATCCAGAAAATAGGGAGGATTCAAACAAAAAATAGGGAGGCTTTCAAAATTACATACAACTTCAATGGCACCTAACCTAACAGAAATAGGGAGGTTGCCAAATGTGGGTGTCAAAATGGACAAAAATGTTTCCAAAATAGGACGTCTCCCTCTTAGGCTGTGAGGACAATAGCAAATAGTCATTATAGAAGCCACACTGCTCCCTTATTTGCCAAATACAATATTTTAACTCTTGCAGACCCCTACAAACTAATAATGAATTACCGGGCGTATTTGATGGCTTCTTTACACTACGTTCCAATATTCATAATTACCAAACGAGAAAGGCAGATAAATTCAACTTAATGAAGAACAACAAAACATTAACTGACCATGCCATTCGTACTGCTGGTCCAATATTATGGAATTCATTGCCAAATTCAATAAAAACGGCAAATTCTTTGAAACATTTCCGTAAGATATATAAACGTGACTTGATCTCAAAATATGATTAATTCTTGAGCATTGTGTTTCTCGTTTGTTTGTTATGCTTTGTTTTGTTTTTACTTCTTTTGATGGTAACATTTCTTTGTTAAGGGGGTGACTTCCTTTGGCCTTACTGGCCTTCTGGTCATCCCCTCCATAATTCGTTTGTTTGATATTGCCTTTGTTTTTTAAAATTTATACTTGTGTGATTTCATGTGAATTATGGGAAAATAAAATATCTTAAATAGGGAGGGTTGGCATCTCTGATAGTCTAGCAATCTGTGGGCAGATCTTGTTAAATAGTCCAGTAATCTGTAGGTTGATCTTGGTACATAGTCCAGCAATCTGTGGGCAGATCTTGTTAAATAGTCCAGCAATCTGTAGGTTGATCTTGGTACATAGTGCAGCAATCCGTAGGCAGATCTTGTTAAATAGTCCAGTAATCTGTAGGTTGATCTTGGTACATAGTCCAGCAATCTGTGGGCAGATCTTGTTAAATAGTCCAGCAATCTGTAGGTTGATCTTGGTACATAGTCCAGCAATCTGAAGGCAGATCTTTGTAAATAGTCCAGCAATCTGTAGGCTGATCTTGGTATATAGTCCAGCAATCTGTGGGCAGATCTTGTTAAATAGTCCAGCAATCTGTTGATTGATCTTGGTACATGGTCCAGCAATCTGAAGACAGATCTTTGTAAATAGTTCAGCAATCTGTAGGTTGATCTTGGTACATAGTCCAGCAATCTGTGGGCAGATCTTGTTAAATAGTCCAGCAATCTGTAGGCTGATCTTGGTACATAGTCCAGCAATCTGAAGGCAGATCTTTGTCAATAGTCCAGCAATCTGTAGGCTGATCTTGGTACATAGTCCAGCAATCTGAAGACAGATCTTGTTAAATAGTCCAGCAATCTGTAGGTTGATCTTGGTACATAGTCCAGCAATCCGTAGGCAGATCTTATTAAATAGTCCAGCAATCTGTAGGCTGATCTTGGTACATAGTCCAGCAACCTGTGGGCAGATCTTGTTAAATAGTCCAGCAATCTGTAGGTTGATCTTGGTACATAGTCCAGCAATCTGAAGACAGATCTTTGTAAATAGGCCAGCAATCTGTAGGCTGATCTTGGTACATAGTCCAGCAATCTGAAGACAGATCTTGTTAAATAGTCCAGCAATCTGTAGGTTGATCTTGGTACATAGTCCAGCAATCCGTAGGCAGATCTTATTAAATAGTCCAGCAATCTGTAGGCTGATCTTGGTACATAGTCCAGCAACCTGTGGGCAGATCTTGTTAAATAGTCCAGCAATCTCTAGGTTGATCTTGGTACATAGTCCAGCAATCTGAAGACAGATCTTTGTAAATAGGCCAGCAATCTGTAGGCTGATCTTGGTACATAGTCCAGCAATCTGTGGGCAGATCTTCTTAAATAGTCCAGCAATCTGTTGATTGATCTTTGTACATAGTCCAGCAATCTTAAGACAGATCTTTGTAAATAGTCCAGCAATCTGTAGGTTGATCTTGGTACATAGTCCAGCAATCCGTAGGCAGATCTTGTTAAATAGTCCAGCAATCTGTAGGTTGATCTTCGTACATAGTCCAGCCATCTGTGGGCAGATCTTGTTAAATAGTCCAGCAATCTGTTGATTGATCTTGGTGCATAGTCCAGCAATCTGTAGGCAGATTTTGTTAAATAGTCCAGCAATCTGTAGGTTGATCTTGGTACATAGTCTAGCAATCTGTAGGCAGATCTTGTTAAATAGTCCAGCAATCTAAAGGTTGATCTTGGTACATAGTCTAGCAATCTGTGGGCAGATCTTGTTAAAACAGTCTAACAATCTGTAGGTTGATCTTGGTACATAGTCCAGCAATCTCTAGGCAGATCTTGGTGCATAGTTCAGCAATCTGTAGGCAGATCTTGTTAAATAGTCCAGCCGTCTGTAGGTTGATCTGGGTACAGTCCATCCAGCAATCTGTGGGCAGATCTTGGTACATTCCAGCAATCTGTAGGCTGATCTTGGTACATAGTCCAGCAATCTGTAGGCTGATCTTGGTACATAGTCCAGCAATCTCTAGGCAGATCTTGTTAAATAGTCCAGCCGTCTGTAGGTTGATCTTGGTACAAAGTCTAGCAATCTGTAGGCAGATCTTGTTAAATAGTCCAGCAAGCTGTGGGTAAATCTTGGTAAATAATCCAGGAATCTTTAGGTCGAACTTGTCATAGTCCAGCAACCTGTAAGTTGATCTTATTAAATAGTCCAGCAATCTGTAGGTAGTCTAGGAATCTTGTCATAGCACTTATGAAAATGGCAAGCATTTTTGCAAGGTCGCGCAAACAATTCTGCAATTTGATAAGTCCAGGAATGCTGTGTAGGTTGGTAAATAATCCATGAATCTGCAGGTCAATCTTGGCAAAATCCAAAGCTCCTCAAACTGTATATATAGGCCTAGGATTGTGGGAAACAGAACGGTTTTTTTTATATATTTGTATCAAATTTGGAAAACCTGTTAATGTACGGGACATTTCATCCTTGCGTATCTTTAAAAACATCTGGGAAAAACATTCAATTATCAAGTGCATATAGACCTAATATACGATTTTCACGCATATTATAATATATTATAATATATGCCATGTTTTGATTTGAACTAAAACAATCAAGTGCAATATACTCATTAATAGAAGGAAAGAATACATTACCTGTGAGTTGTAACTACAGCCGCTAGCCGTTGGACAGAAGAGCGGAGTCCTATTTTTCACATTGCTCAATCATGTCAATGTTGCTTCGGACGTCTTCACGTCAAGTTGACGGCGGCGTCGTGGCCCGTGTATGTATAGTTAACCTTAACTTTTTTGCCTTTTATGTTTATGATGATATATTAAGTTCCACTGAATATTATTACATACCAGGATTTGGAATAATTATTTTGAAAAACCCTGGGTTATTAAAAATATAGCATTGCCAACTTGCTGATATGTTTATACCGTCGCGCTTTAAAACTTAATCGAATCATAAAACCTGTGTATATATGGCCCTTCTCATTTACATGAATTTTGCTGCCCAGTATCTACAGCTTTCTGTTTAAACATCGTTCAGATTTCCGTAAACAAGAAGGCATGACGACTATAGTAGTGCATATACAAAAAGCACTGAGCTGAACAACCCGGTCATACACGAGTCCACACAGAAATACTTAAGGTCACCGCCATAGAAACCTGTTTGGTTTACGCATTGTTTGGAATTAAAGGCGCACGTTGTGCATTGAAAATTGTGCACTCTCTCGATTCCAGAAAAACACTACTCATTTTGGGGAATACAAAAATATTATTATATTTGCAAAAAATAAATAAATAAATAAACCAGTTAAAAAAACACATTTGGCAATAGGTCAGTAATAATTGGCCAATATTTTCATGGTGTTTTAAGCATTTTTTAAAACCGACATGGTAACCCATTCAGCGATTTACCCCCTGGGGGCACTCCAACTGTGGAGGTGACGCGTATGTAGGGCTGTTAAGACCCAAGACGCCCTTTTTCAGGAGTTTTTTCGTGATCCTATATAGCATCCTCTATTTTCCAGTAGATATTCACGTAAAAGCTTATTCCCAAAATTTCAGTTGATTCCGATTTTGCGATATTATGCATGATTATGTGTAAAATACTGCTCCATAGAAAATGTGTTGTAATTTTGTTCAAATTTCAAAATATTTTTGCCAAAAACGAAATAATCTGCAAAAATGTTTGTATATAAACACTACAGAGGTTTCTAGTGGTAAACAATCTTGTTGTGTTTTTTTTTTTGGGGGGTTGAAAAAAGGGGGGTGATGCTGTGGATCACAAAATAACCCTCTCAGTGGAGAAATTAACTCTGTGTATTTAAAAATGGGGTTTCAACTTTGTCAATATTGCCGTTTTCCTCCATTCCGGTTAAATTTTTCATAGCAAAAGTACCTACATTTTTTTAATGACTTATCCTTCACTTATAGACAATTTAAAAACAATTTTAATTTGTCACACCTTTGCTGCATGGGATCACTGACTCGACCTTTAAAAAACAATGTTTAATACACTTTTGATACCACTTATCCAAGTTCCCAGCAACTATTGGTATTCTTGTGTAACTGCATATCAAACTTTAATTTGGGCTTAAAGGAATAATTGCATATTTGTTTATAATATTGTATGGCTGACATGAAGAAGGGGGCTGGTGGTTTTCTGTAACTTTTCTCCACCCACCAGTCCCAAGTACAGGGAATAAAAATGGAAAAACAAAAAAAACTATTGGTATTCTTTTTTAAAAACTAATAAAAATAAAAATATTATAAGCATTCATTATATTATTATTATCAGGCGCTTAACAAGGTGATAAAAGATTGGGTGCCCAAAGTTATGATTCTGGAAAGCGGAGTGAGTGAAGCTGCAAAAATGGGCGCCCTGTTTGCGCTGCGAGTGTCATCAATCTTTTTTAGAAACATATTAAATTGTAAGAACAATAGTGTCTATATATAAACACATTTCAAAACCAAAAGACCACTATAGTCTGTATACTTTCCTCGAGTCAGTAAAGTAAAATCAAATTTTGGGATTTTCTCAAAAACTGTTAATTTTGTCAGGAATCTGTTATGCTAGTTGGATTTCTGTATCATTTCCTTTCTGAAAATATATACTTTTATATACTTCACATCATTACATTTAGAGACACAATAAAAAAATAATACCTAAATTACTGACTCGAAAAAGGTATACAGACTACCCAGCGAATACAAAACATTTTCGACATCATTCGCAAAAGGTTAAAAAGGTTGCCAGAAAACGTTTAAATGTCAGGTTATATAAAGGGTATAAAACGTTTTCATAACATTCAGAAACGTTTTTTGATAATTCACTGCAAATATTCTAACATGTTTTTCAAGTGTTGAAAAAATATTTGGCAACAAATGTTTGCAAAGAATATTTTACAATAACATTTTGAAAACAATTTTAAAACATTTTGTAGTGTGTTTTCATACAAAACATTTCAAAACATTTTAATGACCTTTATATATGACCAAAACATAACCTGCTGGTTGCTGGGTATACATGTATATAAAAATGGATAGATGTCAAAAAACATGACATCATATTTGAACTTGAAGATATCTTACACTACCCACAATGCATTTCTCCCACTTAAATTTCCTGTATTGATTTGCTGTAGAATGCAACATGTTTGTTTGCAAAGGATTTTGGGAAGGATATCTTCTCTGAACTCAAACCATCAAACCTTGCCCAAGAACACACATCTAGATGAGCATTTTATTACATCAATAAAGTCTTCTCTTTATTATTATAATACCATAGTAATTACTCAAGGTGAAACCCTATTCTGTGTAATTATTCATAATTATACAGAACGAAATACATATATATCATTGGCAGACGAAACTGATTCATGACTTACTTACAAAAGATTATCTATATCTGAATACAGTATAGGCCTACTAAGTCTACCTCCCCCCCGCAGTGGTGGCACCTCAGAAATGTCCACCCCCCCATCAAAATAGGAATGTGCGTTTTTATGCCCAAAATACCAAAGTTAGGTACAATTCTGGTTTACACTGAACACCCTGTGTTTTAAGTACAATTCTGATGGTTTACCATGCGCACCCTGTATTTTAGGGTTAGGGTTAAGATTAGGTTTATACTTGTGCGCAGGGTATACCAGAATTATTCCCAAATTTTATTAGCAAAATTGGGTTTGTTTTTCCTTAAGTAGAATGTTCTAGCACCCCCCTTCAAAAAAAAACAAAACAAAACTCATTTCTAGTGCCACAACTATTTGGTACCAATTGCTCAAAAGAAAATATCACAAAAATATTACAAACGTACTATACATTGGCACTTGGTTTATTATGCGGTTAATAACATAAGAATGAAATATTTATTTCTTAATGAAAAAGAAGTATGGTGTACACAAATGTATTACAAATGTAATTCCATTAAGCTGGAAAAAGGTAAATGGTATTCCATTTATATTGAAATCAATTTTCTAAAAGTTTGAACTGATTTTCAGCACATCAAATTCAACTAACATTGACTTTTCAATGTGTCACACACATTTTCATCAGTTTTGATGTACTGTATACCTGAAATATTCGCGGTGATTTTATTTTCGCGAATTTCACAGATTAATATGGGCCCGCAAAAATAAAACCTGTGAATATGTTAAAATGGAAGAAATTTCTTATGTATTTTATTATAGAAGTTGCCAACAACCGCACATTTGACACCTAGCAAAATTGTAAGTACTTGACACCTCGGAAGTATCTGTACGCGAAAATATTGGCATTCAGTACTTGCCCTTTTATTGATGTGTCACATATTGAAAATTCAAAGCCAGTTGGAATTTGGTGTGATGAAAAGTCCGTGAAAACTTTCAGAAATTGTTTATCACCAGCATGTATGAACTTGCATCCAAGTATTTTAATCCTGTTAACTGCAAAGTATTTTGACCTGATGATCAATATCAGTCTCAGTATTGAAAGATGGCCGAATAACCATCATAAATTCCACAGAAGAAATAATTTATCTTGTGTTTGGATCAAAAGTTCTTTTATTCATGCAGCAGTATTTGAAGCTGCTGAAATCTAGAAACGTCGATCATGGACTATGGCTTTGGTAATGTCTCTACTATGAAAACGAGACATGGCATTGATTTCATCTGAGTCTGCACAACTGCGTTATATTTTTGCCCGATTGCATGGACCACATCTTCCTAATACTACTAAGCACATTATCTGATATAATATTGTAATGTTACAAGTTCAATAACATTTTAAAGGGTTCACTGACAAGACTTTAAAATAAATCAAAAAGTTTTTTACAAAATTAAAAAAAAATTGTTGGAAGCATTTTTGTTTTAGAAACCTAGTTGAATTTACAATATCACACATTTTTGCATTCGGCCACTGTAGTCTTGTTCAGATGAGAGCTTACCTCATGGGCTGCCTTTTGAGAGGAATCAATCCTCAGCTCTTCTTGCATTTGGATTTGCAAGAGCGATTTATAGCTCCTCTAGATAACTCATTAATTCTTTATGCTTTAAAGGCCACATGTGCAAACAGCTCTTCTTGAAGAGACCAGAAGAGCATTCAAATCAATAGCTCTTTTCTAATTTTCAAAAAGACAGTCCCTGTTACCTCTAAAAAAATGTTAACACGGAGGTAGTGTAAGGTCTCATCATTTAACACTAATACTTGTCCACATTGTCCCTCCTCGCAGTTGTTAACTTTAAGCACTCTGTAATTAGCTGTAGTGATCGCTATGGGCTAGTGCGCTACCACAGAGATTTCTAGGTGGTAAATGTTAAGCTTCATGTTTGTTAACACATGATACTTGCTTCGACGGGCACTAACACTAAGCTACCTCAGAGGTAGCTTAGTGTTAGTGTTAGCTTAACACAAACTTAAATCTGAGACCGTCGGCACAAGGCTTATGGCTCATACGTAAGAAATGATTCCGTTTTAAACATTTTTTGCACATTGGTTCATTCTAAATCTCACAAAGAATGCAGAAAGTAATCTACAGTGAGTCAGGCCTCCTGCATTGTTTGACAGTTGAATGGACCAAAGTGCAATTAACTGAATCTTATATAGAGAGCCATTGTGACATGTGTGACATTGTAAATTAGCCCAGTTGTGTCAGACAACATTTGCTACCAAATTTTTGTAAAAAAACCTTTCGAGTTAATTCTAAAAATCGTAAGGGGAAACTTAGAACATGTGAACCCTTTAGTTAATACAATAATTAGCATTTTTGCTCTTTCAGAGTGAAGTTTAAATAGATAGTCATACTTAAAAAGACTTATATTCCAACATAACATTTCTAAAAACTTTTGATATATATTTGATTTGGTTAATACTGAAACAAAACAAGGTTAGTAACATCAGCAGGCACATTCTGAAGACACATCAATGGAATAAACTACAATGACAGAATATATCAAATGACATATTGAATATTCATGACATTCTTATTAATAAATATTCAAGAGGCAAATTTCAATATTCATGACATCCTTGAATGAACTACAATGACTGAATATTTCAATTAATTTTCAGTTTCAACTCGGTTTCATTATAATTGACGTATAGGGCTTTTTATTTTTTTTTGGAGAAGAGCAGATAGGGCAACTACTTAATTATATTTATATTATTTATATTTTTTTTTGTTACTAAAAATGGAGGTTATAGCAGCCTCAGGGAGTCAAGGGACATGCTCTCCATAGAACTACATAGAAACATGGCCCTAAAATAAAAATGCCCATTTCTTTTTTGCTAAAATTTGGCATATGATGTTAATGCAAATTTAAATTTATATTGTTGTTGCTGCTCTTCTAAATTCATTAATAAAATGTCCACCCCAGACCAAGATGGTTTATAATCAGAATCATTAAGATCATTTCAAAATAAGCTGAAAATAATAATGATGCACACTGTCTATGCGGAAATTGAAACCGGTTTTGTATTGTACATGTAGTTTTGATAAATTAAGCGATACTAATAAATTCACACACATTGTTAAAAGTTGTTTACACTTGATCATTACTAACATCACACACACCATCAATCACATGTTCACTTACATAGTCATATGACCACTTTGTGATGAATAGAGCATGCAAAATAAGCCCTATCGCATTGCAATCTGCACCCCAAAATGTGCCTGTTGCAATATAACTTTAAAAGTGTGGTGCAAAATTGCGATACCACATTGTACTGACTTTTATGTGTTGATTGTCTGAGACTGCACTTCAAGTTGCTCTGCGTCAGATGAAATTGCACCACAACTTTCAAAATGGGGTGCAAAGTGCAGCCCAAGGTAAAAAAAAATAATAATAAGATGACTGGATGAATACATGGTCATTTTATGTTAATGTTAACATCATCAGCATGTGCTCATAAAATGATAACCACATAATCACCAAATGATCACTAATTGACCACCATCAGTGGTCATAATTACCAGATGGTCACTTTGTGGTCACATCATATTGACCACATAATCATAGTGCTTTCATTACATGATAAGCACATGGTACTTTTATAGTCATAAAGACAACAGCAAGGAATCAGCCAATGGGTCAACATAATGACAACATGTTCACCCCTTTATTATGCAGTGACCACATGGTTACCTTGGTGTCAATGTGGTCATCGTGCATATAGTCACTGTTGGGTCATTTCAATATGTGACATGATCTGCTCCATGGGGGCCAAAGGAGACATTTTTGAAAATTGAGTTACTATAATTATTACCTTGTAGTAACATTAGGCTATCATAATACTGAAAACACCAAGGTGTAGCATACTTAAGTTATGAGGTTTTGTGATGTGTAATTTTGTATATATTTTATTGTTTTTACTGCCATATTTTTGCCTTTATTTCAGTTTCAAATTTGCCGCCTTTGGCCCCCATGGACCAGATCGTGTTAAATATGACCACTTGTTCCATTGTATGATGACCACATGGCCACAGTGCTATCATATGATAAACATGTGGTTCTGTTTGCATGGTGGTTACATAATTCATTTAGTTATAGTCAATCATGACCACAGTGCTTTCATATGATAACCATGTGATCACTATTACATGGTGGTTACATAATTCATTCAATTATGCCCACGCAGTCAGTTTATCATGACCACATGGTCACAGTGCTATCATATGATAACCATGTGGTCACTATGTAGTTCCACAATTCATTCAATTATGACCACATAGTCCATTTATAGTTTATCATGACCACAGTGCTATCATATGATAACCACGTGGTCACCTTTGCTAAATGATGTAGTACTTTCTAAAGGTGGTTGACTGTAGGCAGTAGTTGCTGACATATCTGTTTAGCCAATCTGTTTCTACTGGGACCATTACTTGGCAACCCCTTGCTCAGTAGAAACATGTCAAATAAACTGCCTAACTGGCTGCAGTTCCCAATATCTGATTTCCTCAATTGGATTTTTCCAGTTGACATCCATACACCCCCTATGGGAGACATGGCCTTCATCTCCCACACAGAGAGTGTAGATTTTAATTGGAGTCACACATACAGGTTAACTCCATTTGAAAGTCACACTCCTAGAAAGAGAGCATATCTTCCATAGCAGGTGTCTGGATTTTAACTGGGTTTCACCTTTTTAAGACATACAAAGTTATTGTCTGTTGCAGCCTTGTATCTTTTTTTTGTGTCAGAAGTTCATTTTGTTTTTCAAAACAAGATAATGCACAAAGGCAATGAAACAAACAATCATTTTTAAAACTTAAATATGATATATTTTGGTCCATGATGCATATAGCAAGACACAGATGGAAAATTGTATAATTTAGTTGCAGGTTTTATGTACCTAGGCACTAAACATTAATTATACCATATTGAAGGAATTGGCTATTATCAGGTATAGGTCCATAATTTATACACTCCCACTGATGCTAGTTTGGTCCGATTTCAATTGGCCCAACTTTTTTCATTTCTGTCTCACTATTGCAAAACAAATCTACAGTTTGATCAGCTCGTAATAGGCGGGAAATGTTAGCCTTTTACTACTACGCTGAAAAGTGACCCATGTTAAAGTGCTACTAGTTGATCTATCTGGTCTTTATTTTGTGTGTTAAAGTAGACAAAAAATAGGACATAAACTAATAATTTGTGATGCTTCTGGAAAGATATCACAAGAAAATCCTCAAAATAAAATATTTTGATATTAATCCGCGATGTTATAAGGCCCGCCGATACGAGCTGATCAAAGCATAGGGGTTGGTACAAGACCCTATCTGCAAAAGCTGCCAGGTGTCATTATGTACAATAGAATTCAGAAATTGTCAAATGTCTAGAGGGCAGCTATTGAAGATTGAGCCTTCTTGATCATTATACGCTACCACTTGGTAGCCGTCAAATGTGATAAGGCACTAGCATTTATGGTACCATGACTCTGTGAGTAGCTGCCGAGTTTGGTGCGAGGAGCCCCAGATGAAGGAAGGTTTTTACCAAACTGTTTTCGTCCATATGATGGCTTTGGTCTCTCTTCCTTTGCTGATGAGGCACGTTGAGATGGGAGCTGAAATTAAGAGCACATTCAATTATTGAACATAGTAATTGCATTTTGCTAGGCATCATTCCAATTAGAGCACAATACATTTTAATAACACAAGACAAATAGCGGTATGACGAGAGCTGATGATGAGCACTTATCATGTAAACAAATCTTGAGCTAGATCCCATGGATGCTACTTAATAGCCGATTTCTATGTTGCAGACAAGGCCTGGATCTCTGAATTCTCTACCAGTGTCTTAGCTAGCCACCCGTCTGCCCGTTATTTTGGACGGGGAGTTTGCTCCTGGGACGGGCAAAATTAATGCCTTTGACAGATGCTACATTATAATTGTAGGTGTTTAAAAAGGCTATTGACCTTTATCGTAGACCAGATTTGCAAAATAAGGCCATAGCAACACACATTTGAACTCTTTGAACCCCCAATGAGCTGTAAGTCTGGTAATATTTTAAAGGTTGAATTAGGACAGGCAATTTTATTGAAATGATGGGGAAACCTTAAATTTTTAGCTACCCTCTTAAACTGACTAGTTTGGTTAGGAGCTCAGAATAAATAAACACCTAATACAAAGTCTACCTCCAATCTAGAACTTGATGCAGGTAAACCCATGATACTGTCCCTGGTGCACTTTGATCAGCTCATAATTGGCGGGTCTTATATCATCGCGGATTAATACCTATATTTATTTCGAGAATTGTCTTGTGACATCTTGCCAGAAACATCTCAAATTATTCATTCAAGTCCAATGCGTTGTTTATTTTCTTTAACAAGCACAATAGAGACCTGACAGGTCAACTATGACACTTTTAATGTGGGTCTACTTTTCGGCGTAGTGATAAAAGCCTAAAGTAACAATTTCCTCCGATTACGAGCTGATTAAATAATTTAGTGCATTTCTGAGTGCTGCTGCTCCCCTCTGACCCTCATCCCCCCCGGCTAACTGCTATATTGTGAATGATAACCAAATACACATTTTTCTCACATATCTAGAACATGTCCCTTGTGATCCGTGCATTTCTCAGTACTGCTGAGAAGAACCTCCTCTTAGACACACATACTCCCCTTCTGACCCTCACATCCCCTCCCCCATTAGTGGGATTAATCACCTAATACAAAGTTTACTCACCAATCTAGAACTTGATACATGTAGACCCATGCCACTGGATTTGTCCCTTGTGACTTGTGCGTTTCTCAGTCCTGCTGAGAAGGATCTCGTTCTCTGGTGACTCCCGCCTGCTGCCTGGCTGGTGGTGCCGTTCCTGGCACTATTGTTAGATTGGAGGTAGTTGTCACTGCTAAAGTGTTGCGCCTGAAGAAAAAAAATACCATTGTGGCTTGGATGAGTTAACAGTGGTGTGAAGAAAACAAAACCAAATTATCAGCCTCTAAGAAATATTTTGGTACAAAGAGGGCTGTATCATGTATTGAGCCAAACAAGTCTTGTTTGCTGTATTGCATGCTGACAAGATAAACAACATAGCCCTGAACAACTTCAGCTCTTAAGAACCACACAATCAGATGTGTTACAGAAGAGGTTATTCATTGTAAAGGCAACATCAGCTTTACAAAAAGTAAAGGGTCCTTCCTTATCATGTTTACTTGATGGACGCCCGACAATTATTGCATTTTATTTCATAAATATTTCTATAAATAGCGAACCTTTAGCACCAGCGGGTTAGAATTTTGCACAGCACAAGAACCAACCAAGGCACTAATACCTTTCTTACAGTGCCCTTGACTGATTACTTAAATGATCTAATCATATGAGTAACCTATCAAAATAGATTTCTTATACAATTAGGAGTTTTAAGCTTAACACCTTCAGCCCTAAACTATTTTCTGATTGGCTCAATACATGATACAGCCGTCTTTGTACCAAAATATTTCTTAGAGGCTGATAATTTGGTTTTGTTTTCTTCACTCCAGTTAAAAAGGGTGTCCACCTGCTATATGACCAAGGTTCGATATGTCAAAAGTAAGAAAATAAGGTTCAATATGTTGAATAAAGGTTTGTTAAGGCTAGGATTGTATTTAGATTGGAAATAACAAACCTTATTTCATATTCAAAGAAGCAAACCTTCAATATACTGGGCAGTAGCAGTTACAAAATCTGTTAACTTACGGCATTGATATTTTCTAGACTACGTTGCCTATGTAGTAATCTGGAGGCACCCTGTGTTGATTTGCCTTGCGGTGATGATAGATGGTCTTTGGTGGCTGTCCTCCCAAAGGCAACACCTGCAAAGAAACAAAAGAACTGATTGGTTAACTACATAATGTAATCGTCTGATTAACCAATCAAAATATAGAATTAGATATCTAAGCACATTTTAATCCACTTTGAAGCCTTACAGACGGTTCTTGTCATATCTCTCGATTAGTTCAAATTATGATATAGTCCTGTTTGTAATCAATCAAAAGAGTTCTTAGATGCCAAATTCTGGTAGTGCGGTTAACACTAGTAATATTATTCAGTTCCAGTCATGAAAACAACAAAGGTTGTTTTTTTTACTAGAAATAAAAGCTTCTTTTGTCCTTACCTTACAAAAGAACAGCTTTTGAAAGATCGTTTTTGAAATTCCGTAAAAAGTTGTTGGTCTTTTCCTTTCAATATTTTTGCATTTTGAGTTCACACTTCTAAATTGCTTAAAAACACTTAGTTATGACTGAAGTGACATAGAAGTGAAATGTCCATATTCACATCTTATTAGGCTTCATTGGTAAGTTCAATATATGCAGTTTGACTCTGAAATCTTTAAAAAAAGGTTGTGGGGGAAAAATATCAGCTCATCCTCTGTCCTATTTTTTTCGTTTGGTGACATTAAAGAAATACTTAATAGTTTTAAAGAGGGGAAATAGGCCAAACTATTTTTCTTGAGGTACTGGCTAACAGGCCTATCACCGCAAACCCAAAGGTTGAGAATTGGTAGGCCTGTAGCCAGTACCGAGGGAAAAATAGTTGTCCTATTTACCCAATAAACCATGTAATATTTGTTTTATTACACCAAATTTTGACTATCGGCATGAGGTTGTAGTAAAATAGGAAAACCTATCACACTGGGATAAGGAATTGATGTTTGTGATTGACCAATGAAGTGGCATGATTTGCTGATGACTATTCATGAGCTGTAATAATATACAAATATTAACTGTCTATGAGTGTGATGGTCGAAATATAATCACGAGGTGAAAGATGGAACAATACATCTTTCACCGATTGTTTATATTTCGACCATTACACAAATTTAAGACAGTTAATATTTGTTTTATATCACTCATACATAAATTCTGTTGCTCAAAAATACTATTTAAGATAGGGAATACATTTTTCATCAACATAACACCATGTTTTGCCGTGACATACTTAACCTTTTGGTGTCCACCCCATAACTAAATCGGCGAGTCTAAGAGTCAGCGCACGGCTTGGCGCAGGCGCACTACTATGATGGTAAAAACTACCACACAGAGAGGCTGATGGTAAAAATGATAAATGGCTATACTATCAACCAATGAACTGTCTAGAATTTATGTATGAGTGATATAATACATACTACTATTTGTGCTTAGCCAAGTATAACACAAAGAAAACATATAACACATCAAAAACAACAATAATGAGCCGTATCTCAGAAAAATCATAATTTTCTGTATTAATCACCTGTATTAATCTGATGTGCACTTGAACTAGGATGAGGGCGCTTGTTTGGTAGTACACCGCCTGAGTGCGCAGCAGCTAGAGGCGGTCTCCGAGGTAAGGCTCTAGACTCTACATCACCACACCACCATCAAGACACAGCAAGGCAATAATATACAGCAAGCAATTACAGAGCATACAAAGCAGAGGCAGAGACGGAAAAAGCAAAAGAAAAACAAATAAATGAGAAATCATAATCACACGTGCAGAAAGTAAACACAAGTCATATACAATAAACAAAAACCATATATATCCAGAATGTTCATAATAGGGTGGCATGACTAATAGTTGTAATCGTGACTATTGTAATGAAATACAGAGATAAAAAGACTAAATTGCGTCTGACGTCATTCGTCAATCAAACTCCCTACAATCCTTGATTGGTAATTAATTAAAATAGCACGTAAAAGGAAGGCCGATTTATCTGCTGCTGATCGGAGAAAAGGAAAAGCAGAAAATGGCGAAAATTTATATACTTTTACAAGGCAAAAAGCAACTTTTCTAGGCATTGTTGACATGGTGCCTTCGGGAAAGAAAGTTTCCAACTATAATAAAGATCTAACTTTTGAGATGGTTTGTATGTTTGAAGGTGCAAAATTATCAATAAGGTGCCTGGTTTTACCGCCGCACGTTCAGCAACTTTTAAACCAACCGTGCTCGAGTTTGATTGACAGATGACGTCAGACGCGATTTAGTCTTTATCTCGGTCTTTCATTATAGTGATGCAAGGGAAAAAAGTTCCCATAAAAAATACCATTGATGTACTATGACATCATCAGTCATCACTGATCAATAGTACTTTCTTATAGGAATTTGCTTCCCTGCTGTGAATTATCGGGGAAATAGTACATTTCATGTCTGTGTTCACAGATGATACCCTTTTGTCAATGTCAAGTGCCCCCAGAAAAAAGCATTTCGAGACCAGATGCAAATTATGAACATTACCCCCTACAAATAGCATAGAGTAAATGCACTGTTCAAGTTGAAATCCATACACCCCTTATAGAAGACATGACTTAATCACCCACTCCCACACAAGGGGTGTAGATTTCAAATGGAGTCACCACTCAGGTAACAAGATTTGAAATGCATACTCCTTGTGTGCACAATTTGTCATGTCTTCAACAGGTGTGTGGATTTCAAATGGAATAGTCCAGTGTGAACTATGACCTGAAACCCACCTGTGACTGAGGCTTGTGGGGCAGCGCCACTAGCTCCTACTTTAGGTTGCACTGTGATGTTGTTGTTGGCACTTGATACGGCTGCGACAGGGTGCGATGTCTCGTCCGCCATGGATGAGGTGTCAGATGGGGGCGGTGTTGGCTTGGCTTTCTTGTCTTCACGTAATTGTTTTCTGTGTTTGGTTTTCTTTTCTAATATTGTCTGTTGAAGTAAATAGGAGAAAAATGTAAACATTTGTAAAAATCTAATTAGTTTGACAATTCAAAAAAATGTCTCAGTCAATTTCAATTAAAAAAAATGTCTCAGTCAATTTCAGCATTACATTTGTAGGTAAAATACTGTTCTATTAGCATAACAGGCTAAAAACCAAGGTAGGTAGGTTGGGATGTATTTTGCCTCCAAATAAAAATACCAAATTGATTTTGGGTGTATTTTCCACTAGTTTTACAAGAGCAACAAAACCAAAATGAAAAATGTGGGTGCTTTCCCGACCCAAATATTTTTTTCCTTCAAAACTAATTTTGGTTACGCCAATATAACAATTTGTTTCATGGCCTTAGCAGGAAGTAGTGGTCTAGTTATATATCAGAAACTGCCCACTACACTAGGTAACAAGCATTAAACACCAAATGGGCATATAATTTTGTTTACCTCGTATAGCTTCCTCCTATATTCATTGACTGATAACTGGACATCATCATCTAGTGGTGGAACAACATCATAATCTAGTGCGATTTCCTCAGCTGGGTTGGAAAACCTATATGGTACAAAAAATTATGGGGAGAGAAAGAATTTGTTATTTTTATTTACAACCTGGTAGATTGTTCCTTTCAAATCTGCCTCCTCTGAATTTCAATATGGGCTTAATTGATCAAAGATTAAGGTCACACAACTTCTGCTTTTATAGTAGCCAACACCAAATATTATACAAATATTGACTGCTATTAGGGACATGGTTAAAACTATAGGCCCAATTAAGATAATCTCAAAACCATGCTATGACCTGAGGCACAGCCGAGGATCATAGCATGGTTTTGAGATCACAGCGGACCTATAATTTTAACAATGTCCTGAATTAAGTTGTCAATATTTGTTTTTATATCTGAATGGATGTGTGTGGAAGTCGCGATTGTGCAGTTTGATTGGGACGCATATGACTGGTCCATAGTTCGTTTCCATGATACCGGTCCATAGTTAATTTTGATGGCATAGCTAATTCAATGACTGCACTTTCAACCAATCAGATGACAGGAATCTATCTATTAGGTATATAATTATAACTATGTCAAATATGACAACTATTTGGAGTTCAAAATCTTAATAAAAACTAAGTGGACTGAAGAATGGATACTCCGCAGAACACATAACACAGCCACTCAAAAATGCTCACAAAAAACTTATGGATATAATATAGATGAATTTCAACAAAATGTACACCAATATTAAACAATTTTTTTAGTCAAAAGATTTTTTTAGTCAAAAGATAAAACAAAAATTAAACAATTTTTAAGTGTAATTCTCGACATATTTTTATGTAAAAATATTCCTGTTTATGCTTTTTTGACAGCACAATATATAATAGTCGACTATATGTCCCGGGCTACATGTATCATGATGAGGTCATAGTCAAAAGTTATAACTATGACTACTTGACTTGGTCTCTTTGAGCGCTAAGATACAAGCAAACAAACACACACAAAAATGACAGAAAACTGATTCTTGGATGTTCTATGGCAAAAGTCTTATCTTGTGATGAATTAAGTGATCTTGATAGGGACTTTGACCCAAGTTATAATAAGACAGGTTACCTTTTAACATAAGGATGCTTGAGTGCCTGTGCTGCTGTTAGCCTCTTCTCTGGATTGAAATGTAGTAGTTTCCTTAGTAGATCTAATGCGTCAGCAGGTGCCTTTGGTAATATATCCTCAAATGATTGTCTATGTCTGTATTTGAAAGAAAATCGAGGATATTCCATTTAAAATCCACTTTCCCCCTTAAGGTTTAGGTATAGTGGCACAGAGGGAATATCAGTTTCAAATAGAATAGACAATTTGGTAGTTTTCATTTGATATACTCACTCCAGTTAGGGAAGATATTTTTAAATATAAAGCTATATATACAGGGAGTTTAGATTTCAAATTAATTAACCCAAGCCAATTCTATTTGAAAAACATACTGCCTTTGTGTAAGACTATTCATAAACTGTCCACAGGGAGTGTGAATTTCAAATGGAATAGCACATTTGCAGAAATGGATTCATATTGATTTGATATAGGTCAAACTAAAGGAGTTTAGGAGTCAGCCATGCTTCCATCTTGCAAAACAACAATTATTTATTTAAATTCAAAACATTAAGTGATGTATTTTTCCAACATCGGCAGTAGTATTCAAGTGTTTCAACGTTATGACAGTACTGCTTCATCATCAACTTTTTTATTTAGATTCAAAGGTCACTAAGGGGTGACTTCCAGTCTGAAACTAAATACCTTTAACATGCCTCTTCTGTCACAAATAACATAGCACAAGCACAGTGCCACCACTTGTACAAATGCATTGCCATTAGCTAGTGTCTTTTGGGTGTTCACGGATTTGGTCTCAGACCAAAAACATTAAAAAAATATGTTCATTTAGAAATAACATAGCAGAGCAACATCACTCGCACACATTAGTTGATGTGTAATAGGACCTATGATGTTTTGAGTCAAAGATCACATAGATGATAAATCACCGTCTTCGTAGTCACAGGACCACATGTCTAGTTTCATTTAGAGAATAAAGGTATTGTTTTTAGCCACTGGAGTGCATCTATCGTCTCATATAACACAGTCCTGTTGTTGCTATGCACCTCTGATTGGTTCAAATTGCGAGTATGTGTATTGCGTCGATGCACACGCGCTGACCCGTGTGATATCGTGTCATATCACACGGGTAATAACCAATAAGATTGCAGGAACATTCTCAAGTGTTTAAGAATTTGTATTCATAGAACTCCTCGCAATGCAAGGTTTTGAGTAATTGAATTTGAAATAAAGGCATTGCTTCCACATCAGCTTGACTAGGTGGGTATATAATATTAATAATTCTCTAAATTTGGTCATGTTTCAGCATGCTTAGTGCCCTGCCTATATATGGACTGTTAAACCCCACTTTCAGCCTAGCTTGCTTTCTTACCTGAGTGACACTTTGTCTAGTACTGATGCTCCATAGTCTGATGGCATTGCTTCAACGTCAGCTCGACTGGGTGGGTCTATAATATTCATTATTCTTTCTATTTGGTTAAAAGTTGACGAGCCTGGAAATAGTGGTTTTCCTCGTAAGAGTTCCCCTAATATACACCCTACGCTCCACATGTCCACTCCTTTTGTATACCTGAGAGAGGGTGAATGTTCATAAAGCACAATAAAAGCAACAGAATAAGCACATACAAAGCATTAAAGTTTTTTTTTTAACTTCTGTGGTCCGGATGCAGCTGGTGAATTGCGATCGCGTAGAAGTGACAAGGTCGCCTACTACGCGCCCGCGCCCGAAGACCAATGGGTCAGCCGGCTTGTTGTCAAGTGCGTTGATCAGCCAATCAGCGTGATTGTTTATTGCTTTTGCATTTACGCTCGTGTACGCGATACGCACAAGCATGACCACGGAAGTTTAAAAAAACAACTTTAGGCTATTCCACTTGAAATCCACACTCCTGTGGAAGATTTAGTCTTACAGAGGAAGTGTGGAGTTCAGGTTTATAGGTGTTTTATTCTAGATATCAGCAAATTTTGTTTTTGAAATTCCCACTGTGGGAGATTAAGATGTTTTCCATAGGGGGTGTGTGGATTTTAACTGGAATAACCCATTACAGTGTTTCAATCTAGCAAATCTACTGTACGAAATTGTTTGAGGAAAACATCTTCCAAAGCAAAATACCCCCATGAAATGCTTTTACCTTGTCAGAAGTATTTATCTTGCATATATAAGCCCTATATGAAAAACCTTTATCCCATTCTCAGAAGGATATCAACCAAGTACAAAAACGTTATTTTTTTATTCCTTCAGAAAAGTGCTTCCTTTACAGAAATTAACCCTGGTTGGTACCTCAAAGATTTTGCGAGGGCCCCAAAACATTTACGAGCAAGGGCCCAAATGGCCATCAGCAATGCTGGCCTATTTCGAGGCCTGGAGTACATCCTTCTATAGCTTCAAGTTGATGTGGATTATACAAATTTATGAGGGCCAACCATTTTTTAAGATCAAATTAAGCGACCGAACAGTATTCAGATATTCTGGCTTATTTTGAGACCTGTACCCACCTTTTGGAAGCTAGTAATATTTCTGGAGCTCTATACCACCTAGTTGCTACATATTCTGTTAAGGCTGGGTTATTTTCATTACACTCATTGGCATCGAGTTGGGTAATGGATCTTGCTAGTCCAAAATCTGCTACTTTGACAAAACACTCGCTGTCTAATAGGATGTTTGAAGGCTGCAAAAGATAAAAATAAATTACAATTACATTTGTCACAACTACAGCATCTTATGCTTTCATTATCACCAGGCGGCGAGTGGCATGATAGAGTCGGCAACTTGTGAAACCGCCCGGCCGTATGGCATTTTCCATATACTCGGTTAGTTTTGTGGGGTTCATTATCGAACCCCAACGGTTTTCGCTTGTATTTATATTATTTATTAACATTGTTTGTGATATTTCAAGCGTTTTAAAATTTTAAAATAATCCCATTCAATTACACGGTTGACGATGAAAATTTACTGAATTTAGAGAATGCACGGCGACCACCACCTGATTATCACAGGTATTCAGGTAATTGGATGGCTTATTTTGTGTCCACATTATGAGAAATTGAAAATTAATGTAATGAATTCCCATTAAAATATTCAGCTCTGTCTGCAATTTCATGTTGAATGTGGTATTATTCTTGTATCGTACTAAAAATGACACTAAATATTATTATCACTATTTATAATTTTGTTCACCTCAAATTTGGTAGTGACGTCAATGCTACTTCGTGGTTGCGCTGCAAGCGTGGCAACAAACCGCTCATGTACGTGTGCGTGTACACTTAGGGCATTTGACTTTACGCGCCCGATTTGATACTGCGGCAAGCGAAATATGCACATATGTCACTACCAAACTTGAGATGAACCAAATTATAATGTGAAGATGTTTCATGCATGCATTAAGAGTACCAAAACATAAAAATAAAAACAATATGGAATGTTATCTTCTCTTTCTGCATAGTTGTATGTGTCACACACTTGCTTGCAATGCTATAATTCACATGTATGACAATGCAGTAATGTGCAGAATCAGCAAACTTCTTGCATGCATGGGTAATCTATGCATATTATTAAATGATTAAATGGAAACTTCACTATACCATGTGACCCAATATGTGACCATCCACCACGAAGTGGTAGTAAAGTCGGCTCTAGATCATTTTCTGTTTATTGCAGATTTTGAAAGAACACACTTTCAGCTTTAAAATGACACCTCAACCAGCTTCATCGGACATCTGGAAGTGAAGTTATGGTTCATCAAAGGTCAAATTCCTAGTATATTTTACATAGAAATCCATATACTGTTTTGATTGTATCTCAAAATGGAAAATGCCGACTTTACGACCAGTTTGTGGTGGATGGGCACATATGATTCACTCAGGCCAAAGTCAGAAATTTTTAAGATTGAGTTACTACCATTAATAACTTGCTCTACACTTACTGATGTTGAATCCCCGGGTCCCTAGCATACTTGGTTGCAAAGTTATGAACCTTTTATATGTCCATTTTCTTATGTTTTTTATTGCTTTTTCTCCTCACTTTCTGCCTATATCTCAGTTTCATTATTGTTGACTTTAGCCCGACTGGATCAAATCTGGTCACAACTATTTATATTTGGATTTAATCAACAAACAGTGCAATCATTTGAAAATAATAATTTTGAGAAACAAAATGAGGTTCTCCATTTGAGCAAATCTAACAATATGGCTTTAATGTACAACCCTGGCATAACATATTACCTTTTGGTCTCTGTGGATGACATTGCCAGAATGCATGTACATAGTAGCATTAATCAACTGATACATAATGTAGCGCTGGTGGATATCTTTTAAAATATTGCCTTTCTTGATAACTGCATGGAGGTCTGTATCTGGAGATTATAAAAGAAACAACACAAGAACATTAAGATCAAAGTGCACATGTGCGACTTGCCTACAAAATATGACCATAAAGTCGCCTGGGCACTATAAACAGACAATCCAGCACCATTCAATAGAAGAAAAAGTAATTTCTGGAGGCATGTTATTTTTTGAAGACAAATGCATGATGATTACAAAAGCTAATGAAAAACGGAATTCAAAATCTGCAATATCTCAGAAAGTTAGCTCATTTTGTGCAAACAGGTCAGTAAGGTCACATCAGGCGGCGGATGACATGATCGCGCCGGCAACTCGTGAAACCGCCCGGCCGTATGGCATTTTCCATATACTCAGTTAGTTTTGTGGGGTTCATTATCGAACCCCAACGGTTTTAGCTTGTATTTATATTATTTATCAACATAGGCCTATTTGTTTGTGATATTTCAAGCGTTTTAAAATTTCAAAATAATCCCATTCAATTACATTACGACTGCACGTCATACACCACCTGGGTCACATTATAATGTAGTCAGCATCTACTTCGCAATTACTCCTCCATTGACAACGACGCTTTTACAGTCTCTCTGAATGAGCACTTACACAACATTCATGAATCTGTTGATGTTAATGAGTATTTTGACCAGTATATAAGACATGCCATGACCTCCTGGATGAGCATGCTCCTGGAAGGACACGCTCGCGTCTAGTTAAAACATCAATTTTTAATGATTTGCCATAAAATGTGTATTAAATTGCGAATTTCAAAAATTCAAAATTATTTGATCTCAGAATGACATTCTTCGTATTCAGAATGCAATTCGATATGTCTGATGTGCTCTAATGTCCCAAAATAAATACTGTCCAAACGTTCATACCCCAGCCCTTAATAGTACATAGTTTTATTTATTTCCATATTTGATATTTTTTTGTATTCATACATGAGGCATTCCATTTGATAAACAAAAGCAGTATTATTTTTTGTTAAATTATTTGAACCAAAGTGAAATCTTGGTCAAGTTTGGATAGGATCTTTGGACATCATAAGGGCTATTTCATTATAAATGACACGTTCACAAAAATGGCTTTTATCATATCTGGTTGATATAATTAGGGTGATAATGCAGTGTTATTAACTTAATTCTAAGTATGCCACAAACTACAAGCTACATGAGCATTTTTACAGAATTCTGTCTATTTTTTGTATAAAAAAATTGCCAAAAGGTACATTTTAAACCAATTTTGGAGTCCCATTTCATTTTGCCCATGTATTCTGAATTAATTCTTTGAAAAATTAGGTACATTCTATGGCAATGTGCTTGTTGCAATGAAAATATGATATGTGTGGAACATCATGCAAGTTGAATGGTGAAAATTGGTGCAAAATGTTAAAATTCAGAGATTCTTGCAAAATTGGCATTTTTGCGTTAAATAAAAAATGAGTGTCCTCTCCAATTCATGCCTCCATTTTTGTTAACATTAAAGAGGAAATATAAACCCTTACCCTACCTGTATAATCTGTGTTATATTACCAATTGATGGGACAGGGCACTGATTGAGGAATTCATTTATTTTACATACAGTAGACCACTTGTTCTTGATACCACAGTTCGCGTTAAAAATTTGTCCTCTCCAGAACTGAAGTTAATTACTAATTGTTGAAATAAGAAGGATTATATCATAGAATGTGAAATTTGTAGAGGAAGAGTGGTCTTCCTTCTACCAAGGTGGCACATGATTTGGTATTTGTTGCATTTTTGCAAACCTGTATCCACGATTCTGTTTGCAATTTAACAAATGTCCTCTCCAGCACAATTATGTCATTTCCATGAATTGGTAAACAAACTAAAAAATAAAAATTTCAAAGAGCCAAACCCACAAGAAATTTTTGCATTTTATTGCAAATTATGCTTACAAACCACTTTAGTGTTCAAATTATTGTCCAGTTGTTGAGAACACATATGATATTATTCTGCATTGAACTTGGTTAGCTAAAAATTGCAATATTCCTAATTTAACCAGAATATTAACCCTGTTTGTAGTGGATTTTAAATGCTGGGGATCTTTTATGCAATAATATTGATGCAATAATATTGATGCAGCTATTTCTAAAGTTAAAGTATGCTTTATTATGTGTTAAAAAATGTGTCCTATCCAGAACAAATGACACAGGAGGGGTATTTTATTTTAGGTTTTCCATGACTAGTACAACAGATTGACGCAGAATACTCACTTATGCATCAGTGTAGCTATTGGGCAGGACAAAATGACTATTTCATGAATTTTTCATGTGAAGATAAAGTTTATCCTTAAAATATGTAGTAATTTTGCACCATTTATCTGGATTAGTATCAATTTACTAATTGTTTTATATTGAAACTGGCATATTTAAGACACTGAAGTGTAAAGGAACATACAACAATTATTACAGACTAAATATGAATAAGTATGAACCCAATGTTGGTTACATATACTCTTTCAAAGTTGTGTATTAAATTGTTTAAAAAAATGTCCCTCAGACGGCAGCTATGTTTTTTTACACAGCAAAAATTCAATTTAATTTTTTTAATGGTTCCTGAGGGTTTGACGCTCTAATATTTTGAGAATTATTGACACACCATCTGAACTTTGAAATGATAATGAATTTGCATGAAATAAATGAGTTTGAATTTTGACCCCTTTTGGGACTCAATGTTGTCATTTATAATGAAATAGCCCATAAATTGTTTGATTTATGACAAAAACTTATTGATCTTGTTGACCAAGCAGATATTCTTGCAGCTCAGAAACGTGTGCTTTCACATTCCAAATTGTGCCTTTTTATAGAAACTATTTTTTTGTATTCTGGACATATCTTTTATACTTTTATATTACAACAAACTGCCTCAGTATTCATTCCTGCCAAAGATTAGTGTGTTTATTCTAAACACTCAGTACTTGCCGCCTAGTATCTACAATCAACGAAAAAAGTCTTAGAACGCTTGCGTGTAAATAACGGAAAACTGTCACCCCCTCTCCCCCGTGCAATGTTGAGAAATGCCAAAGTCTTCAGCGGTTCCCAATGTGTTCCAACATTGATTGATGGGGAGAGGGAAGGTAAACTCATTGTTGTAGATGTCATGCTTGTTCCCAGGCAAAATATACGTCATTTCCATGATCATATAAAATTCTGAACAGAATTTCGACAGTGTGTACCAAGCGTTCCAAGGACTTTTTTCAGTAGATTGTCTCTGCCGAATGCAAAATATTTCATCTAAATTTCGTTTTTGTCTCATAACTCAAAAACGGAATGTCGTATGAGCTTCTCATTGCACACGATTTGAGAGTGGATTATATGCTTTGGAATCATAACAAAATTGTTGCTAAAGAAATTGGTTTCTTTAGGAAGTGGTCACTGCAATCACCCCCTATGCTAAAATACACACATTTCGCAATTATAGCTCTAAACTGCTCTAAAATGTCGTTTTTGTCCCATAACTCAAAAACAGAATGTTGTATGATCTTCATATTTCACAGGATTTGGAAGTAGACCATGTACTTAAGAATCGTAATACAATTGTTGATAAAGAAATTGGTTGGTTCAGGGAGTGGACACTGAAACACCCCATACCCTAACATACACGCATTTAATGAAATTTTTATGCTATATCTCAAAACCGAGAAATCGTATCACGGCTCTAAGCTGCATGATTCCGAGTTGTTTAATTTATTTTTCAAATTAATATTTAAAGTTCACCTTCATAGCACTTGTCAGATAGGTGAACGAGCGTTACAAAACAGAAAAATTAGTTTTAATTAAATACTAAAACCGCATGTACGTTAAGATTGCAAGGAAGTCAATAATAAACTACGACTATCTTCAGTAGATAGCATTAACTTGTTTTTGACATGATGTAACAACTATCTTCAGCAGATTTTTGCTTCACATTTTTGTGTATGTGGTGTGTGTATAATGTGGGGGTGTGTGCGTGCGAGGTGTTGGGCGTGGGGTATATGTGGGGTAGGGCGGAGGGGGTTTGTAGGACTATTATATGATCATATTTAAATCGGAAAGTATTTCATTTGGGGCTTTTGGAAAAGAAAGAAAGAAATAATTAAATTAATTAATCAAACATAGAGAAAGACAGGAAGAAAGAAAGACAGAAAAAATAAATCAAAAATGTATTTATAATAAACAAATATTTCACCGGGTTCACCGTCGCAAATAATAAATGAAACAGAAAAAGTAATACCGCCTGGGAGTCGAACCCAGAACCTCATGTTTACAAGACCTATGCCTTAACCACTCGGCCACGTGAGGTTCGTGATTAAGCTGCTTGCAATTTGAACCTATAAGCGGTCACTTCAACCTTTTTCCACGTTCATGTTTTTATTTATTTCAAATCGCTTTCGTTCATTCATTCATTCATTCATTCATTCATTCATTCATTTTTCTTTCCTTCTTTCTTTCTTTTTTCTTTCTTTCCTTTTTTCTTTCTTTCTTTCTCTCTTTCTTTCTTTCTTTCTTTCTTTCTTTCTTTTTAATACAAAGAAAGAAAAAAAAGAAGCATTGAAAATAATGAATGCATAATTTAGCAATGAGTCACGCAAGTAAAATACGAATAGTCAAAGGGTGTAAAGTGTAAACCCATAATGGTAATCTGTAATGGTAAACTGCTGCATTGAATAGCGTGCATAATGAGCAGTTTGCCCTGCATTGATATTAATATATACGTATAGATATTTATTTCAATTCAAAATGGTAAACTGTTAACAAATGTCATAAATGCGATCAATTTGTCATTACTTTTGTATTCAAACATTCTCAATTGGTATAGCCAAGGTAAACGAACGTCACGCTCCATGAGATGCGGCCTAAAAACCATAAAATGTCGATTTTGAACCATTTTGTCATTATGGTAAACTGATCCACTTTGCCATTTGCACTATGCAGCTTTACACTCTCCCCGATACCTGACTACTATAAAAGACCAAAACTGATTACTTCGATTGCGAAATGGCAGCTTACGCAACGGCTTAGTCCTTCGACTGGTAATCTTTTGACTATTGATTGATGCGAATGGTTCGAGTCCCGTGGTGGTCGATTTTTTCTTTAAGTGTATTCAATTGTTGTTTTCTTTTTTTTTTTTTTTTCTCATCGCAAAAGCGTATTTTATTATAAATAATATTCAGAAATGAGTTGTTTCAAATTGTTACATCACAATCTTTCTGATTCGTTTTGATTGTTTCTATACTCAGCAAACATAAGTTTTACAGAAAACATTTACATGTTGGGTTATATTATATTAAGGGTACAGAACGTTTTAATAAAATTCAAAAACATTTTGGAAAACATGGTGCAAAACATAGTAATATTTTTTTAAAACTATATTTGTAGTGTTTTTGAATTATGAGACAAAAACGAGATTTTAGTCATAATTACGAAATGTGTGTCATTTAGCATAGGAGGTGTTTTCAGTGACCATTCCCTAAATAATCCAACATCTTTATCAACAACTTTATTATGATTCAAAGGGATATTATATATTCCTAAATCGTGTGCAATATGAAGCTCATACAATATTTTGTTTTTAAGTTATGTGACAAAAATGACATTTTAGAGCAGTTTAGAGCCATAATTACAAAACGTGTGTTGTTTAGCATAGGGGATGGTTTCAGTGACCACTCCTAAATAAACCAATTTCTTTTTAACAATTTTGTTATGGTTTCAAAGCATATAATCCACTCTCAAATCGTGTGCAATATGAAGCTCATCGACATTCCGTTTTTGAGTTATGACACAAAACGAAATTTAGATGAAATATTTTGCATTCGGGAGCGAGAATCAGGGAGAACAGTGTGGAGACGCAGGGGGGAAATCAAGGTGAAAGTGGCATCACCAAACAACAGAGCAATGTTGAGAAATGCCAAAGTCTTCAGCGGTTCCCAATGTGTTCCAACATTGATTGATGGGGAGAGGGAAGGTAAACTCATTGTTGTAGATGTCATGCTTGTTCCCAGGCAAAATATACGTCATTTCCATGATCATATAAAATTCTGAACAGAATTTCGACAGTGTGTACCAAGCGTTCCAAGGACTTTTTTCGTAGATTGTCTCTGCCGAATGCAAAATATTTCATCTAAATTTCGTTTTTGTCTCATAACTCAAAAACGGAATGTCGTATGAGCTTCTCATTGCACACGATTTGAGAGTGGATTATATGCTTTGGAATCATAACAAAATTGTTGCTAAAGAAATTGGTTTCTTTAGGAAGTGGTCACTGCAATCACCCCCTATGCTAAAATACACACATTTCGCAATTATAGCTCTAAACTGCTCTAAAATGTCGCTTTTTGTCCCATAACTCAAAAACAGAATGTTGTATGATCTTCATATTTCACAGGATTTGGAAGTAGACCATGTACTTAAGAATCGTAATACAATTGTTGATAAAGAAATTGGTTGGTTCAGGAGTGGACACTGAAACACCCCATACCCTAACATACACGCATTTAATGAAATTTTTATGCTATATCTCAAAACCGAGAAATCGTATCACGGCTCTAAGCTGCATGATTCGAGTTGTTTAATTTATTTTTCAAATTAATATTTAAAGTTCACCTTCATAGCACTTGTCAGATAGGTGAACAGCGTTACAAAACAGAAAAATTAGTTTTAATTAAATACTAAAACCGCATATACGTTAAGATTGCAAGGAAGTCAATAATAAACTACGACTATCTTCAGTAGATAGCATTAACTTGTTTTTGACATGATGTAACAACTATCTTCAGCAGATTTTTGCTTCACATTTTTGTGTATGTGGTGTGTGTATAATGTGGGGTGTGTGCGTGCGAGGTGTTGGGCGTGGGGTATATGTGGGGTAGGGCGGAGGGGGTTTGTAGGACTATTATATGATCATATTTAAATCGGAAAGTATTTCATTTGGGGGCTTTTGGAAAAGAAAGAAAGAAATAATTAAATTAATTAATCAAACATAGAGAAAGACAGGAAGAAAGAAAGACAGAAAAAATAAATCAAAAATGTATTTATAATAAACAAATATTTCACGGGTTCACCGTCGCATAAATAATAAATGAAACAGAAAAAGTAATACCGCCTGGGAGTCGAACCCAGAACCTCATGTTTACAAGACCTATGCCTTAACCACTCGGCCACGTGAGGTTCGTGATTAAGCTGCTTGCAATTTGAACCTATAAGCGGTCACTTCAACCTTTTTCCACGTTCATGTTTTTATTTATTTCAAATCGCTTTCGTTCATTCATTCATTCATTCATTCATTCATTCATTCATTCATTCATTTTTTTCTTTCCTTCTTTCTTTTTTTTTTTCTTTCTTTTTTCTTTCTTTCTTTCTTTTTTCTTTCTTTCTTTCTTTCTTTCTTTCTTTCTTTTTTTAATACTCAGTAAGAAAAAAGAAGCATTGAAAATAATGAATGCATAATTTAGCAATGAGTCACGCAATTAAAATACGAATAGTCAAAGGGTGTAAAGTGTAAACCCATAATGGTAATCTGTAATGGTAAACTGCTGCATTGAATAGCGTGCATAATGAGCAGTTTGCCCTGCATTGATATTAATATATACGTATAGATATTTATTTCAATTCAAAATGGTAAACTGTTAACAAATGTCATAAATGCGATCAATTTGTCATTACTTTTGTATTCAAACATTCTCAATTGGTATAGCCAAGGTAAGCGAACGTTACGCTCCATGAGATGCGGCCTAAAAACCATAAAATGTCGATTTTGAACCATTTTGTCATTATGGTAAACTGATCCACTTTGCCATTTGCACTATGCAGCTTTACACTCTCCCGATACCTGACTACTATAAAAGACCAAAACTGATTACTTGATTGCGAAATGGCAGCTTGGCGCAACGGCTTAGTCCTTCGACTGGTAATCTTTTGACTATTGATTGATGCGAATGGTTCGAGTCCCCGTGGTGGTCGATTTTTTTCTTTAAGTGTATTCAATTGTTGTTTTCTTTTTTTTTCTTTTTTTTCTCATCGCAAAAGCGTATTTTATTATAAATAATATTCAGAATTGAGTTGTTTCAAATTGTTACATCACAATCTTTCTGATTCGTTCGGATAAGCCTATACTCAGCAAACGCAAGTTTTACAGAAAACATTTACATGTTGGGTTATATTATATTAAGGGTACAGAACGTTTTAATAAAATTCAAAAACATTTTGGAAAACATGGTGCAAAACATAGTAATATTTTTTTAAAACTATATTTGTAGTGTTTTTGAATTATGAGACAAAAACGAGATTTTAGTCATAATTACGAAATGTGTGTCATTTAGCATAGGAGGTGTTTTCAGTGACCATTCCCTAAATAATCCAACATCTTTATCAACAACTTTATTATGATTCAAAGGGATATTATATACTCCCAAATCGTGTGCAATATGAAGCTCATACAATATTTTGTTTTTAAGTTATGTGACAAAAATGACATTTTAGAGCAGTTTAGAGCCATAATTACGAAACGTGTATTGTTTAGCATAGGGGATGGTTTCAGTGACCACTCCCTAAATAAACCAATTTCTTTTTTAACAATTTTGTTATGGTTTCAAAGCATATAATCCACTCTCAAATCGTGTGCAATATGAAGCTCATACGACATTCCGTTTTTGAGTTATGACACAAAAACGAAATTTAGATGAAATATTTTGCATTCGGTAGAGACAATCAACGAAAAAAGTCTTAGAACGCTTGCGTGTAAATAACGGAAAACTGTCACCCCTCTCCCCGTGCAATGTTGAGAAATGCCAAAGTCTTCAGCGGTTCCCAATGTGTTCCAACATTGATTGATGGGGAGAGGGGAAGGGTAAACCATTGTTGTAGATGTCATGCTTGTTCCCAGGCAAAATATACGTCATTTCCATGATCATATAAAATTCTGAACAGAATTTCGACAGTGTGTACCAAGCGTTCCAAGGACTTTTTTCGTAGATTGTAGGATTTGTGTTTATTTATTATGGATGATTGGTATTGGTAAGTGTATGTTATTATTATGTGTTTTTATGTGTTTTCTTCATTACATGCTTAAAACATGATACTGAGACTTCTATTTTTTTTTTAAGTGGCAATTTATACTCTTCTTCCATGGTCATTGTTAATAATGATAAAAGCTGTGTGATAAGTAACAATTTTCGCTGTGTGATGCGTTACGTAACAATTGGAAGAAAACTTGTCAGGTGATCTAGCTGTGTGCAGGCCTGAGCTTGATAATATTAAATAATTATAGAAAACTGTGTGATTATTAATTGATGATGACGAGTGTATATCATGGGTTGATATAAGCGACGGGATCTGTGTGTGTTGATTTGTTAACCTATGGGCTATTTCATTATAAATGACACGTTCACAAAAATGGCTTTTATCATATCTGGTTGATATAATTAGGGTGATAATGCAGTGTTATTAACTTAATTCTAAGTATGCCACAAACTACAAGCTACATGAGCATTTTTACAGAATTCTGTCTATTTTTTGTATAAAAAATTGCCAAAAGGTACATTTTAACCCAATTTTGGAGTCCCATTTCATTTTGCCCATGTATTCTGAATTAATTCTTTGAAAAATTAGGTACATTCTATGGCAATGTGCTTGTTGCAATGAAAATATGATATGTGTGGAACATCATGCAAGTTGAATGGTGAAAATTGGTGCAAAAATGTTAAAATTCAGAGATTCTTGCAAAATTGGCATTTTCGTTAAATAAAAAAATGAGTGTCCTCTCCAATTCATGCCTCCATTTTTGTTAACATTAAAGAGGAAATATAAACCCTTACCCTACCTGTATAATCTGTGTTATATTACCAATTGATGGGACAGGGCACTGATTGAGGAATTCATTTATTTTACATACAGTAGACTACTTGTTCTTGATACCACATTTCCGCGTTAAAAATGTGTCCTCTCCAGAACTGAAGTTAATTACTAATTGTTGAAATAAGAAGGATTATATCATAGAATGTGAAATTTGTAGAGGAAGAGTGGTCTTCCTTCTACCAAGGTGGCACATGATTTGGTATTTGTTGCATTTTTGCAAGCTTGTATCCACGATTCTGTTTGCAATTTAACAAATGTCCTCTCCAGCACAATTATGTCATTTCCATGAATTGGTAAACAAACTAAAAAATAAAAATTTCAAAGAGCCAAACCCACAAGAAATTTTTGCATTTTATTGCAAATTATGCTTACAAACCACTTTAGTGTTCAAATTATTGTCCAGTTGTTGAGAACACATATGATATTATTCTGCATTGAACTTTGGTTAGCTAAAAATTGCAATATTCCTAATTGAACCAGAATATTAACCCTGTTTGTAGTGGATTTTAAATGCTGGGGATCTTTTATGCAATAATATTGATGCAATAATATTGATGCAGCTATTTCTAAAGTTAAAGTATGCTTTATTATGTGTTAAAAATGTGTCCTATCCAGAACAAATGACACAGGAGGGTCTTTTATTTTAGGTTTTCCATGACTAGTACAACAGATTGACGCAGAATACTCACTTATGCATCAGTGTAGCTATTGGGCAGGACAAAATGACTATTTCATGAATTTTTCATGTGAAGATAAAGTTTATCCTTAAAATATGTAGTAATTTTGCACCATTTATCTGGATTAGTATCAATTTACTAATTGTTTTATATTGAAACTGGCATATTTAAGACACTGAAGTGTAAAGGAACATACAACAATTATTACAGACTAAATATGAATAAGTATGAACCCAATGTTGGTTACATATACTCTTTCAAAGTTGTGTATTAAATTGTTTAAAAAATGTCCCTCCAGACGGCAGCTATGTTTTACACAGCAAAAATTCAATTTAATTTTTTTAATGGTTCCTGAGGGTTTGACGCTCTAATATTTTGAGAATTATTGACACACCATCTGAACTTTGAAATGATAATGAATTTGCATGAAATAAATGAGTTTGAATTTTGACCCCTTTTGGGACTCAATGTTGTCATTTATAATGAAATAGCCCATATGTGGTTCATTTAGAAGAATGATGATCCCTGGATGTGAACATAGGCCTATTATGAATTCAATATCAAAACTGTGCAAGCGAGCGAAGTTTGTGTTTGTCACAATAAACTCAAAAGGATGTTGAATTAGTATAGGCCTGCAAAATTGCTATGTATTGTTGTGCAGCTGGTGCAGAAGTCTCAGTTAATTAGTCATGTTTATTTAAAATTGATCATGTTTGGTCATTTTTTACAAGTTACTATAATTTTTTTTTTTCTGTGCTTTATTTCCACAGAGGTTTCGGTATTCTTCTTTCGTAATTCTCCATTGGTATTATAATTCTGGTAATATTACGGGATTGTCTATTGTTCTCCATTACATGCTAGTATTGTATCGTTAGTATTGCGATATTATTGGTTGTTAAGAGTTGTTATGAGAAAAGAGAGCAAATAAAGCTACCAATTGTAATAAGAGAAATACATGTGTGAAAAATTGCTTTAATTAAGGTTTGTGTCAAGTCTACTAGTCCACACGGTGTGTTCTGCCACACCAACGAACCCGTGGTGGTGATAAAACTAAACCAGTAGCCCGTACCAGTCTCCGGTCCCGCCACACTGTTATATACTTGACATACTAAAATTTGCTTTCTTTGGTGTCAAGTCTGAACCCTTCCCTTTTTTAGCTACTACAACCCTCCCCCTGCTCCACCAATCAATATTGGATGTCTCTAGGTGTGCATGACCAAAAAAACAACTACCAACAATGATCGAGGGGGAATGGGGCATATTTGAAGTACCCATGTTAAAGTGTTCCAACAATTATGACTGGGATTGTAGTTTTAAGAAACAAGAAGTACAATGGCCACATCCTGTGGTTTATTTATTATGACAGACACTGAACTTGTAGTGTCACATACGGCAGCTTGTAAAAGGCAAATTTGTTTAATTTGTTGAACATTCAAACTAAAGTGTACAATGTAACCAATAATTAATTAATTTCAGAGTTTGGTAACATCCCTGTTGCACATATCAACATGCTGGGTTTTACAGCTTACATGTCACTTTCTATATGTGACACGATAAAGGAAAATGAGTCGGATGTCGCTAATTTTGATTTTGAGATATTGGCAAAGAAGGTGTTAAAATTCTTTTGTTTTATATTGTTTTGGGCGATTGATAAATTTATATAATTTCGCAAATAAAAGTCGATTCAACATGGGGTTTTCAGTTTCTGAAAGCTCTAAATGTCCTCTTTAGAAACGTATGTAAAACTCATTTTCGACCAGGGTCGACATGCGACTCATTCCCCTTGATCATATCACATATGTCGATGGCAACACCTGAGAAATGAGCTCTTCTATTTAAAATACACACTACCCCTGTGGAAGATTTAGCTACAATTTTCCACAGAGGGAATATGAGTTTTGAATAGAATAGACAATTTGGTAACTTCCATTTTAAATACGCACTCCAGTTGTGGAAGATAAAGGAAAAGCCATAATACAGGGGAGTATGAGTTTCAAAATGATTAACCCTGACCAATCACATTTCAAAAACATACTCCCCCTATGGAACACATTTCCAAAATCTTCCACGGTAGAGTGGATTTGTGCTTTGGAGAGATTCGCAGGGTCAGAATTTCGGCGTGAATCAGAGAATCGATTCTCGCAAAGATTATCGTAAAACGCAAACGTTTGTAGTTTACACAGAAGATGATTTGCGAGAATCAAATGATTCCTGCAAATTTATTCTGCAATTCTGACCCTGCAATGCGTTATGGGTAAGCAGAATTCTGTAATTTGCAAAAGGCTGTATACCAGTTGATATCCATACCCCCTATGGAAGACACAACCTTAAAACTCCCAAACAGGGAATGGGTGTAGATTTCTCTCAGGTAACACCGTTTGAAATTCACACTCCCTGTGTTGAAGATTAAGGTCATGTCTTCCATAGGGTGTATGGATTTCATCTGGAATAGCCCATTCTTATACATGTTATACACTATACTTACCCATATATTCAAATACTAAATAAATATCTTTGTCATTTTCAGCTTTCATTACATTGAGAAGTTTGACAATGTTCTTGTGGTCACCAAATTCCTGTAAGATACAAAAATATTTTTTTAAATCAGATAATATATTAAACATTTAAACATTAAAATTGTATTTTCTTGTATAAATTTTATGAGCAAATAATTTTAAAATGGACTAAAATAAAATGGGAAGACATGAGAAAATGTTTTGTGACCTATTCCAAGAAAGTATACGTCCAGTCTGGCAGGTAAATTCTGAAAAACAGGGACGGTGGTCCCAGATAGGTTTTCTGAAGATATGGGTAGTAAACACCACACATAGTAAATATGAAAGAACAGGTATTGCTGCAACAGATCACATAATTATTTTCTTGTTACCCAATCTGCCCCTGCAAGTAAGGACTGTTCCAGTTGAAATTCATACACCCCCTATGGAAGACACAACCTTAATCTACCACACAGGGAGTGTGAATATTAAATGGGGCAACTATATGGAATGGTTACACTGCCTGTGTTGTGAGGTTAAGGTTATGTCTTATAGGGTGGTGTTGGAATTTCGACTGGAATATCATAATCCAATGAATAAGCATCTTACCTGCAAAAACATGATTTCTCGGAATGTTCTCTGTAAGAGAAGACAAGAAAATATCAAAACAAGTTAGAATTGTTAAAAAAAAGCTCAATGAGGAATGAAGGGAACATTGATGGTCACAAATAGCTACAAATGTCACTCATTTACTGCACAACTCAAGTTCCTTGTTGACTAATTCCATTCTATTTCCCGTTCCCCTCCCCTCCCCATACAGCTCTTACTGGGATGGCCCAGTCAATTTCTGTGAAAAAATGAACCAAATTATAATGTGATGTGCATCATCTTTTTGACGCCTTTAACACTTTAAAAATTCACTTTGAGTACCGTAACCCCCAATGTTGGGAACAGTACATGTTTTCACACTGAACATACCAAGCCAAAATAATGAACATACACATGAAATGTTTTACAGTTAAAAGTTTCCCCCTTGACAACAAACCCCTCATTCAGGCACGACCTGTAAAAAACCTTTTGCACATCAATTTGCAAAGTAGTACCGGTATAGTGTTTGAACATTGAACTAGCTTACCTGTGCATCTGTTTGGTTTCTGAAGGCATCAAAGATTTTCTTGAGGGCAACTATTTCACCTGTTCTTCTGTCAATGGCTTTCCACACAATGCCATAGGCCTGCAAGCCAGAAATAAATAAACAACAACATAAACATGAGTTAACATGCATCACATATTTACCCAGAAAAGGTTCTTCTCAGTTCTCAGTGGTCCTAAGTCCCAATTTGTGTATCAATAAACAGTACCGTACACCAAGGCCTCAGTTTCGTTCCAGTTCGCGAGAATCAAAAAACATCGGAGTTCCTTTACTTACTGCATGATTCAATGAAAGAAGTTGATTCTCGCAACAACTTTTTACGAGAATCATTAGGAGAATCGATTCTGTGATTCTCGTCGAATCTGAGGCCCTGCCGTACACAAATGTTAAAATATGTTTCCTTGTTGCTCTTACAACCAAGGGCTAATAATTTAAAATGTAAATGTTCGACATCTATGTTGATCATGTCTCAACTCATAGCATGCAAAACAAAACAGTATCGTCCACCAATTACTTTGTGCACAATATGGTGCTTCGTGAAAACTGATGTACACCCGGCAGGCCTACATCACAGACATCAACTGTTATCATACTGACTAGTTGTAGTAACTACAAATTTCGATTTATTTGAGGACTTGTTCTCAAGTTGTAGATACCGTAAACCGGGGCTACTTTATTTGCCACATTTTTTTGATGTTGTGGTGCGCCCTCTTTTTATGTTTGCATGAATTGTTAGGTGTTATTAGGAAAGCTATATGCCAGTGCATTTTGCATATATGAAAACCATTGGGGCACTCTGTGCCCAATTTTTAAAAACAAACATTGGGTGGCAAAGTAGCCCCATGGGTCAGGGCTACTTTGCCAGGCCTATTTTGAAGCAAGTTCAACCTATGATTAGGGCTTCTTTGCCACCCTTTGGGTTATTAAAATATAACAGCAATGATTAAACACCTATCTGAACAATCTAGAAGCCAATACATTGGGTGGCAAAGCAGCCCCATGGTACTGATCTGATCTGACCTAAAATAATAAGAACTAATAGTATGGATAACTCTGAAACACCCTTTGAACCATTTATAGATTTCATTCTGGTTTGAAGGGTATTCCAGAATTAACCCTAACACTGGACCCTGCTTTTTGGGATCGGAAGTCAAAGAAGATCCGAAAAAGTCAAGGAGAAGAAGAATTTTGACTTGGCACCCCGGGATTGAACCTTTGACCCCTCGCATGCCAACCACACGATCACGGTCCGGTATAGCTACACGGGTTATTGCTGCCCGCCAGCAATTCCGTCATGTATATGACACTTAGGCTGATTCGCGTCATCAAGAGACCCTGGGATTCATGCATGCGCATATTATTTCATCGTAAGATTTTTGGGTGTTAGGGTTATAGTAGGCTCTAATCTGGAAAAATACATCTTAGTTAACCCTAACACTGGACCCTGCTTTTTGGGATCGGAAGTCAAAGAAGATCCGAAAAAGTCAAGGAGAAGAAGAATTTTGACTTGGCACCCCGGATTCGAACCTTTGACCCCTCGCATGCCAACCACACGATCACGGTACGGTAGCTACACGGGTTATTGCTGCCCGGCCAGCAATTCCATGCGCATATGACACTTGGGCTGATTGCGTCATCGCAGACCCTGGGATTCATGCATGCGCATATTTTTTCATCGTAAGATTTTGTAAGATTTTTGGGTATTAGGGTTAATCTATAAATCTATTCAAAACTGTCGGCCTAACATATGAATTAGGGTGGTAAAGTTACCCCGATATGGGGTGGCAAAGTAGGCTGTGAGGGTACAAATCTACAGATTGATGTTTCAGTAGTAAGGACATAATAAGTATCAAAGTATACATTGGGTGAATTTGTAAAGTCAGTAGGCCTACTTACGGCTGTAGGGTCGATATTTCACAAAATTTGAAAAACGTGTAGAAAAACCAGGGCTAATTTTTTTAAATTATGTTCCAAAGTTACTAACCACCATATATACATGAACTACATAGGTATGGCACTGTTGGCACATATTATATTTTCACATGAGCTAATTGGAATCCTTGTGTTATTTTTGTGTACTCTGCACTAAAGGCATCATTTTACCAGTCGGGTGGCAAAGTTTAAGTTACCCCGGTAGTGGCAATGTAGCCCCGGTTTACGGTACAACCGTAGGGTGCCTCCAGGGTTTTATTTTGGCAAGTTTGCATTTATAGTATATAAAATACTCACTTTAGAAACTTTTGTCACTGATGTATGTCATCTGTGATTGCTCAACTTATTCTACACATCAGCTTTTGTCCAAAGAAATATTTAAAAGATGATTTTGAGTGATTTTTTTTTAACAGAACACAACTCTCCATTAAGTTGGACAATAAATAGCCCTGAAACATGTAGCGGAAGATTGTGATGGTCCCAACTGAGTAACTGAATTTGTGTGGCAGTACTTGTATTGGGGAAATGTACACAATAAATTCCCACCGTCATGACCGAAGCGAGATAGACACCCATATGATATAGGACACAATGGTAGGATGTTTCTCACTATGGTCCAGCATGCAGCAAGAGATGATTTTACGGCAAAAGTTTCTTGCTTGAACGCGGAGCACTGGCAGTATACGGGCGCACAGAGTTTTTACGAGACATACTTACTTAAATTCCGGGAATTCCTTTACCAACCGGACTTCGCTGTCCTGCAATATCGGGTAATCCTGTCATAACAAGACAATGTGTTTTTATCATGCTCTTCGGGCTAAACGATTGAGTATCGCATGTTGTGAATAGCGCCATCGTGTTCAGCATGAAAAGAACCCCTGGGTCGACCATGGTGGGGGGTTACGGTAAAATGGGATGTTACTGATATTTTGCTATTTCTTGTTTTCCATTGAAATATCCATAGAACAATTATGCAATACGTTTTAGCAACGTAATATAAACAATTTTTTATTTGACTTATTTTAAACAAAATATATTTTATTTGTTCCAACATCCAAGAATTTCCAACAACTGAGCTGAGGAGTCAAATTTTACTACAATTAATTTCCGACTCCAAGCGAAATTTATAAAAGACATTTTTTAACCACATTCCACTGCATACATTTTCAAAATATCGTGCTCACATTCGGGGAAAAATTGATGAGCTGTTCAAAAAAGTACGGTACGGTATCATAATTTGCTGAAAACTGAATCAATTCCCATCGGGTTTTCTTTGCATAATTTCATTCATAAATCCAAAGGTAGGGATGTTCATAAAATTCTGAAGTTCGATATTTTTAGCTGAAAGTTCTTTCATTTGAAAGAGAATTAAATTACCTAAACAATAAGGGGTCAATCATGTTTCTAGTGCATATACTTTTGAAGTTACAGACAACAAAAATAGTGTCATCAAATTGCCCAATATTTTGTGTGTGAATTTGTGACAGCAGGCACATGTACAATGCACACTACTCTATGTGACCCCAGATGACCTCCTATTCTTTACTGTAAGAAAGCTGTTTTGGATGGTCTTGATTTACACACAAATTACTTTTGAGCTAAATCGAGCGTCGACTTGGTGGAACATGGATTGCACTATGTGATAGTTTATGAATCCAGTATCATGCCAGTACCAACATAAGTCAACATCACTTAGGTTTTGGTTGTCAAAATAAATTTTTAGTGATTTTCTCCATTGAGCCCCACAGTAAAGCCATTTTTGGACCGTACATGCACTTCCACTTCCCTATGGACGAATAGCGCCACCTAGTATAATGTGTGATGTGAGCTAGCCTACCAAAGCAAGGCAAAGTCGGAAGCTTTTTCCGAACGATAATGGTGGTGACGTCACCTAAAAATGAGCTATCTCATCTGCGCTTGCGCCGAGTGAAAATAACAGCGGCCATTACACACTGGCTGCCGAATGCATACTTCGTCTTCGATTAATATGTCCTCTCATGGTAGTTTTCACGTTATAACGGGACTTCCTTCAATGACCGGACTTTAGTTTAGGGTATGGTGGGTAATAATAATTACGAATATTTAATAATGTCCATTTATTGCAAGACATCCTCTAAATTAGAGGCGCACAGACTTTTCACCGGACTTTCTTATAATATTAGAGTCTAATCATGTAAGAAAGTCCGGTAAAAAGTCTGTGCGCTCGTACTGACTGGCGCGATAATAGCGAGATCAGCGCATACGATGATTTACGCATTTGTATCTGTTTGTGTGTGAAACTTGGTGAAAACAACTCACCATTTCTCATCCTTTCAAAACTCCAAATACAATAGGAAATTATTTTTACAGATTTTAAAAATACTATGGAATTTTCCAATTATGTAAAGTTTTCCACAAAAAAAGAACATTAAGCATGTTTTTTAATGTCATGAACTTGTTGAAGTTCAGGAGTTACGACCGTAGCGACTCGATCGACGGGACGCCATTTTTTCGTCTGCTTGAAATTCACCAAATCTCGATTTGGATTTATCCACGAGACTCCACGAGACTTACCTGGATGATGTCATCATTTTATAGGGAATTTTGTGACCTTTGCACTCATACCAAACACGACGGGGTTTGTTTTGGGGAAAGCCCCTAATTTTTCAGTTTTTTGAGGTCTATTTTTTAGGTAAGATTTTCATGGTTTTTGGCGTAAAAAGTTGTTGAAATGGAGCAGAAGGAGGTCATTACACCTATATTACACCCATATAATATGAAATTTTAGAGTATTTTAACTTTGTTTGTGGTCATTCTTCTGCAGAAATCCATCGCGCATAGATGCGCAAAGGGAATTACTGTGATGACACGTATTTGCAATTGGCCGTGAAAATACGACAATACGGGGAGAAGTGGTGAGGTGGCGGTGCACGTGTTGTTCCTGATCGGGCTGACGCTGGGGTGGGAGATGTAGCGCATATCGGGTCATGTCGTATGTGGCAAAATGCACACTTAATTCAAGTGATATTATTTTTGTTACTACTTTTAATCAACTCTATGATACTTTAAGAATTTGTATAATTTTTTTTCAATTTTTTTTCACTTCCTTTGTATTTTTTTTTCAATACTAAAGTTGAGTAGTGCAGTGTCAGATGAGGTTGACAAGTAAACTAAGGCCAATGGAACTCGATTATTAGTTTCCGATTGGATGTTTGAAAAAAAGGACGAGGTCGCTATTTCATTATATTCATTATTCGGTCTCTTTTCATTATCCATTTATGTCAACAAAATCAATGATTTTATGAACAGCTTTCTCCAAATTTAGGTACCCCACCAGTACCAAAGTATATATTGTTGATGAAAGACCATTTCAAAACAGGTATTAATGCTTAGATCATCATTACAGACATTTTGCAACAGATTGAGAAAAGATTTGAATTTGTTTTTATTTAAATGAAAAGAAATTTGCAAGTTTTGTAATCACTAGAAACATGATGAGGTAATCCATAAATTTCCATTATTTACCATATACCCCTACATGTACAACTAAGAAAAACTGCTGATTATGATCAGCAGGGGATGTCAGACATTTTGAGAGTTTCAATTTTGGTTATTTTCATCTCAATTTTCAGATAATTGACTTTTTTATCAAAATAATGAAAGTTTTGGTCAAATTGAAAATGTGATGCGGGCGGTCAATCGGAAACTAACAATCGAGTTCCATTAGCCTAATGGCACTGGCAGAACATGTTCATGTGTTGCATGGGTCATATTAGATTATGATTACATATATTCATTTGTTTATTTTTTTTTATTTATTCCTTTATTCATTCATTCCTAAATTTACTTGTTTATTTACTTACAATATTTATTTATTTATTTCTTGGAGGCAATATCATCGTCTCTAAAATAATGCTGTATTTATTGTACGCAAAAAATTGACTCACAAAAAAACCAGTAAACTTCACATGACTTTAAATAGGCATAAGGCCCTTTACAATTAATTCTTAGTTTCCTGTTTCCCGCCCGCATCCAAAACAGAGAATTGCAAAATATTTAATTATTTTATTTTTATTTTGGATTTTCTCTTTTAAAATAACTTTTAATAACTTGCATTTGCTATTTTCTGACTTTGATCATATCAACTATAATGATGAATAAACAAAGAACATAACTGTACCATTTATACTTATGTATAAAATCAAACATAGTTGTGAAATAATTAAATGTATGTTCCAAGTCAAAACGGGTTGATGTAGGTTGCGACCACTTGTTTTAAAATAAAGAAAATAATAGATAATTCATAATTAATAATTAAAAGTCGCCTCATCCCTTGTTTTCAACCATGAAACATGAAACTAAGAATCAGTTGTACTAAAGGGCCTAACATGCTAACCTCCCCATATTTTAAGTTATAGAGCTGATTCTGGCACCATTGTCTTTCTTTTTAATGCCCTTTACATTGATACCAGATTTGTTACTTGTAAAAATATTCAAGTGCTAGACAAATAAATCCTGGGTACCATAAACAAAAAATGACAGACAAATTCCGCTACCCTTCACAACTTCAAATAGGTATAACTCCCCCATACTTTGAGCTATAGAGCTGTTTTTGGTACCATTGTCTAAGTTTCTTAATGCTCTTTACAGTGATACCAAATTTGTAGATGTTCCTAGAATAAACCTAAAAAGTTTTGTCCTCGCTAGCGATAAAGCCGGTTGAAATCGGGTAGTGTTCCAGGATACGCAATGCCTGGCAGGGTATGGCAGCTTACATAGCTTTATTACTTTTATAATGAGCTGTCATATCCCAATTTGTTTTATCACTGAGACTCTGGTGCCATGGTCATGTTCAGCGGCGCGTACTAGTACTACGGTGCCTGCGACTAGTGCGAGTACTGGCCTGTCAATGTCATGACGTGGTCTGTCATGTCTGTGACTGTGAGTGTACGTGTAACTGTAAGCTTACGCCCTGAAATGCCTTGTAATACAATGCTCATGAGCTGAATTCGTACATGTTCATTTATATTTAATAGCTTACCCCTTTACCCAGCCTTTTCTTGATTTCATATTTTCTCAAAACATGAGATTCTATATCGGAGCTCATCTTGCAGCCGTAGGAATGTGTTGTTTTCCCACGTTCAGCTGTGGCCGAACTACACCTTTTTCCGCATCAACCGCATTACAAAAATAATCCACTTTTTCATTGAACTTTTATATTAAAATGATTCATTATTCATGTCAAATGAATTCAGAGTTATTTAGTTATTATTTGTAATCCAAATCAATCAGTTATGTGCATTTATAGCGCTAAAACTAATTTTTCTAGCATTTATTGAGAAAAATATCATTTCGCGTTGGTAATGCGGTTTTCCGGTGAGTTGAATGCTGGGTAATTGATTGGGAAAATTTGGCCAGTGAGTGACGTCATTGATTACAACGATACCAAGGCAACGGACGCCAGCTCCTTGGCAATGAGTGTACAATGGTGACGAATGAAGATCAGTCTCTTCTCTTGATAGTCTGACAGCCTCATCATGAATTCCGTTGTCTTTATTACTTTAGTGCTTAAAACTAAGGAAACCCATCTGACTTTTTTAAAAATCTCTTTGGGTGGCCTGACTATCATTTTCTTCGGAAGGGGGGGTGACTTTAACCATTTTTGCGGGCATTTTTGATTCTAGTAGGCCTAGGGTAAATTGGTGTAGGGGGTGGGGCAAATTGGTCCACCTAATGTCCCATTTTGCCCCACCAGATTTTACTCGGCTATAGGCCCTAATACTAATACCCGGCAACTTGCGACAAGTGACCACTACAAAACAAAATGTATAGGGGCCTATCGCCAAGAGTCTACACAGCTAACTTCTACCAGTACTGGGCCAGTAATAAGCCGCTTTATCACTCGCCCAGTACTAGCACCAGTAGGCTACTGGGCTAGAAAAAGTCAGACTTACGTTTCACAAAAATTGGTGCCGGTCGGCTTCCGGCTTCATTATTTTATTAAGGTGTCTTTAAGGCGTCCCATTTTACCCCACTGCAAGATTTTTCTGTAACAGAGGCTGGGGTAAAATGGGACAGCTGGGGTAAAATGGGACGCCATTGATTTACTATGGGACTTTTTTTGTTGGGGCAAAATGGGACAGTTTGAGTTAGCACACAGTAAATCAATGGCGTCCCATTTTACCCTAATTTGGCATATTTCTAAAAGAAAGCTTTTCTTATAATTTTCGAAGAAAAAGTTACAATTTTTGTCTTATTTAATTGAAAGGGTAGCTTAGAAGTTATTTTTAATTTGAGAAACACTAATCCGGACCATTGATTCAGATATTGAGCCACAAGTCGCGAACTCTGCTTAGACATGACAAAAAAATGGAATACTTATTTTGATGTGTTAAGCTTACGGCCCTCAGAAGTTCCTGTTTAATGAAGAATGGTACTTTTAAACGGTTTGAAATATAAATAGACATTATATCAAAGTTATTTTGTTGCAAAAATGGGCAAAATGTGACTATTTTAAGGTATAAAAGTATTTCCGAAATCACTGTCCCAAATTACCCTGTGTCCCAATTTGCCCCAAGTTACCCTAGGGGAAGGTGGGGCATAACGGACCCCCGGGGCAAAACGGACCCATAGGGAAAATAGGCCTTGGCAATACTGTCGTCTATGCAAATTATATCGAGGAACACAAGTATGGCCACACAGATTTACAACAAAAATTTGATCTGAAACAATCTACTGACATCCGAGCAAGATCGAGTCAAAAAATTACAACCTGTCTGACGTAGGCTAAGATATGAAGATGTTTAATGTGCTGAAATTTTACTTCATTAATATCGGATTCTTAAATAATTGTGTATATGTAAACACTAAGGGGCAGTCACTATTTACGCCAGGGGGGGGATGGAGGATTGAAGGGGTGAACACGAAAAAAATTCTATTATGATTGGGGGGAACACGAATTATATTTATTCCATTTGGGGGGAACATGAATTTTTTCCCCAGTATATTAAAAAAAACCACAACCCACTGTAAAACAGGAAAAGCAGAGTGACAGAGCGGTAGTACATGTTGATATTAAAGCATATGTGCATATTCACTACTTTATTTAATCTTTTGACAGCCTTGGTGGCATGACATGTTTTCTTGGATTAAATGTAACATAAAATACAATGTACAAACAAGGCTGATTCACTACTGATTTTTACAGTGAAAGTCAAAATTGTTCCCAGGTTTGTGAAAGTGCAGGCTACAGGGCCTCGTTCTTTTAATGTGTAAAATGTGCAAATACTTGCAATGTACGTGCATGTTAGGTGCTACGCAATTATCACCATGGCCCCGCAGCCAGCACTTTCGCCACAAGCTTCGAAACTAATTTGAAAGTATTTTCATTTTTGCTTTTGCTACAAATACAGATGTTGTTATTACTATTCTACACCTACAAAACAGCACAGTACACTCTTTCAAAACCATTAAAGTACAAAATACAAAATGTATATGTGCAAATCTGAAAGCAGATGGAGAAAAAAGTCTTACAGCCTGACTAACCCAGGAAAATATTATACAAAAGTATCAATGTACTAACCCACAATTCTAAACTGTTTTCTTGAATGAAAAATGTGTATTATTGATATATGATCCAAAAATAAATTGAATTTTTAACCAGTATATGAAGACAAATATAATTATTACTATTCAAATTTTAATCTTGACAAAAGGACAGATCCCACTACTTTTCTTGGCTTGTAAATTACTTTTTGCTGGGGCATGGGGTACGTCAAACCTAAATTTTGTGAAAAATACAAAATGCTGTCAAGTTTTACCTTTCAAAGTTATGTACTCAAATCATACATTTTTGGAAAGGGCAAGAGAGTTAGACTCAATTTCCGTCATCAAATTTCACACAAACCAATGATTTTTCCAATTAGGCCAAATTAAAAAAATGTTTGTCTCAAAGCCCCCGCGCGCATTTAGCAAATGGACAAGCATTCGATATCCCACAAATCCAAGTTTTCTTTTTTATTTTCTTAATTTTATTTTACAAACATCCCGAAAATACTGAAAATTTACCCAAACGTTTTGCCTTTTGACATTAATTGAAAAAACATTTGAAAAAAATCTTTAAAAAAAAATATAAAAAATAGCAAAACAATAAAGTTTTTGAAAAATAGGTGGGCTTTGAGACAAACAATTAATTTAAGTTGGCCTTAAGGGATCTAAAATGAGCGTTTATTGCGTTTCGATAGTATTTTTTGTGGGACATGAGAACACCTCAGACCTATCGAATTGCATTCTGAATACGAAGCATGTCTTTCTGATATCAAATAATTTTCATTTTTTTTAAATCACAATATAATACAAATTTTATGACAAATTATAAAAATTTGATATTTTTCAAATTTTTGATATATAACAGTCCTCGAAGTAAATTATATAAATCTAATGATATATTCTTAAAGTGTATGTAGCAGGGAGGAAAAGCCGACGGTCAATTGAAAATTTTGACCTTTCATATTGAAGATATGGATTTTTTTCCCAAAAGACCTAATTTTGTTTGGTGTTTTGGGAAAAAAATCCATATCTTCAATACGAAAGGTCAAAATTTTCAATTGATCGTCGGCTTTTCATCCCACCTACATACACTTTAAGTATAAATCATCAGATTTATAAAGTTTACCTCAAGTACTGTTAAATATCAAAAATATCAATTTTTAATGATTTGCCATAAAATGCGTATTAAATTGCGAATTTCAAAAAATCAAAATTATTTGATATTAGAATGACATTCTTCGTATTCGGAATGCAATTCGATATGTCTGATGTGCTCTGATGTCCCAAAATAAATACTGTCCAAACGTTCATACCCCAGCCCTTAATAGGCCAAAAAGAAGCAAAATTTAAATTGTTTTATCAACAAATCTAAATTTTGACAGTTTTCATCAATATCTTGAAAACTAACCATTTTTGTGGTGGAAAAAGTCCCTGATCCTAGACAATTGCTTTATAATAAAGATGATTATGACCATTTTTAAATAGCAATTTTTACCCAAGTATGATGTTATAGGATGTCACAAAAATTGTTAACTATTTTTTATAACCTTTCTCAATTGCTACTTGAGTCTGTATCTGAGGCTGAGCTTTCTGAATCTGAACTTTCTGAATCTGAGCATGATTCATGTTCATTTTGTTTACTTGTCGAAGCAAAGTAGTTTGTCAATGTGTTGACTTTTTTTCCCCTTTGTTTTTTGTGAGTCTTTTTTCTTCTCTAATCACCTTGAGTCCTACTTGTAGCACCCTCGAGTCGCTTGGTGCACATATTAAACTAGTCTACTGTAGTAGACCAGTTTAATTTATCATTCCCTAAATTAATCTCTCTGACCTCACCATGGAAAACTCATCATTCCTGTTCTGATTCAACAGCTCAGATATCCATGAGAAAACTGGCAGGGCAGTCACTGGAGATGTGATGTGTTTCGTCATATATTTTAAATGGTTTCATGCATGGAAACGTATGAATTGTTTATCAACAAAAAAAAAGGAATGCAGCGCAGTCTAATATTAAACCTGCGTTGCCAGTCACAAGAATCTGCCTGTGAATATAGCACTGTGATATTTAATACATGTACAGGCTAGAGTTCTGTGCACCTGTACTATACTTTTACCAGTAACTTAATTTTATTTTTCTGTTTATATTCCATTTGTGATTTTAAAAGGCCAAGAAAAAAAACATTTCTTGTACAAACTTATTAAAAAACAAGGGGTACAGTATACAGAACTCTTTCCATGATTATGAATACTCATATATTTCATTATTTTAAAAGAGAGACAATAAAAGTACAAAGTAAAAATACATGAAGACCGTAGTATTGTTTTTGTTAGGGAGGGGGGAACCTGAATTTTTTTACCTGCTCGATGGGGGGAACCTGAATTTTTTTCTGAAGCCAACAGGGGGAACATGAAAAAATTTGAGGGAAAAGTTGGAAAATCCTCCATCCCCCCCCCTGGCGTAAATAGTGACCGCCCCCTAAGGTACTAGCTTTGACCTGTATGTACTGCATGGGCTATAGGCCTATGCTACAATGTATTATGCATACAACCTATTCCTAAAAAATCGGGTATGGGGCAAAACGGAACCCCTAGTGTGGGGCATAACGGAACAGGGTTCCGTTTTGGCCCGGGCGTTTTGCCCCACAGATGGGTTCCGTTTTGCCCCAATTGTACATAAATACGTCTTCACTCAAGAAAATGTAGGCGTTATCTAGGGGCCTACTCGAGCATGGTAAACACTTTGCTGAAACATAGGCATATTAAACTAGGCCTACAGAAAGAATTAATGATTAAAAGTTAACTTACTCTACAGAGATGGGTAGGCCTACTCAATATTTCTTTCTAATCAAATATTGGTCATACATATTATAGGCCTACTAGGTCTATAAGAAGTTAACTCACTCCACAGAGATGGTCGGCCCACTTAATATTGTAGGCCTAACTGAATATAGGCCAACATATAACTAGGCCTATGGCCTACCGATGGAACTACTGATACAAGTTTACACCCAGGGTGCCGTTTTGCCCCATAGGGGGGTTCCGTTTTGCCCCGATAGTGGGGCAAAACGGATTTATTTCTTTGAAAATATTTCTTCATTTTTATAAAAAACTGTAAGATTCAAGTTATATTGGTTAATGGTATATTAAAGGTAAATACATTCTTCAACTGAACATATAATTTTTACAGTCATAGGCCTATTACTTATGGTGACGTCACAGAGCATCCTTGAAGTTAGGTGTTCCGTTATGCCCCACCTTCCCCTAAATGGAACGGTGGGGTAAATGGAACGCTGAGAATACAATTTCCTCAATGAAGAACAAAATTCGGCAACATTATACCAAGTGTTTCATTTAGGCTACCCCAACGCCAAACGTTTCGCTTTTGTTTCATACCCCAAACTTGGGTTTAGGCCTAGGCCTACTCGGTATTGGAGTGGAAGGAAATCTCAAAGGTTGTCACTGACCTTGAAGTGGTGCTACGGTTCAGTGAACAATAGGCCTAGGCCTACTAATTTAAGGGTAGGCTATTGGTTCCTAAATATTTTAGATCTTCATTGCAGCACTAAATCCACCAATACGATACCGAATGATGACTTACCATATTGCAAATATGTAGGCCAGGGGCGTTGCGTAGCAAGAGCATCAGGGCCCATGGACAACAGGGAGGTAAGGATAATTTAGGCCTACTGGGTGGGCAATTTAATTTATTTTCGCCCTCAAATTAGGGAAAATAATTTACTGGGTGGGTAGCGATAATTAATGGCATCCAGGCGTTTGGATTTTCGGAAATGTAGACCTGGTTTTGCGTGGAACCTGTCTTTGATGTAAAAAGTGGACTTAAAGAGAAGTTTTGCACTGTAGCACTGACAAGAACATTTAGTGGTAGTTCATATATCATTAAATAGGCCCACATGTTTTGGCGCAACGTCAGCCTTCTATTCTTCAAATCTTTTCAGAGGGCGCACCACCAAATCACTCCCCCAGACAAGTAGGCCTACCGTACATGATCACTCCACTCGGTTAAAATAGTCCACCGCTTATTTGAGCTTGCTGCGGCTTATTTTCTAAAGATATTGTCAAAATTCGCCCGTTTTCAGCTCATTTGTTTCTGGGAAGGTGTCTACATGAAGGAATCTAAGAAAAAATCCCAATATTTTATTTCAGAGTTTTGGCGCGAATTCGAACAACGTCCGGTTTCAAAAATGAGTGATTTTTTAGGGTTAAGCTGGTTTCATACTTTCTGCCGCTTGCCGCTGAGCGGCATGACGCTTCATCATGCCGCTTGTACTTTTCTGCAAGCGGAGCGGCACACCGCTAAGCGGCAGCGGCATGACTCTGAAAGCTACTCTTGCCGCTCAGCACCGCTCCAAAATCGTATTTTGTTCTCATACGTCAGAGCGGCGCCGCTCCGAGTTTACTTGAATTCAACTCCCAGCGGTGCTGCCGCCGCGGCAAAGCGGTGGAGTGATCGATATATCGGCTTGCCGCTGGTCACCGCTAGCGTTTTTAGTGAGATTGCGCAGTGAAGTAAAATCATCTTCAGAGCGGCAAAGCGGCAAGCGGCAGGAAAGTATGAAACCAGCATAAAATTTGAAATGGAGCCTTGATGTTCGGTTCAAGTTGTATTTTTCCCGGGTATTTTTCCTGAATGTATTTTATGCTTTCTCTCCCCACCAGCTCCAAGTACAGATAAAATACAAAAAGCTGAAAAAGGAAAAAAAAAAGATGTGGACGGGTCATTCTTCGGTAATAAGGTGCACATTTGAAGGTTTGGAAAATAGACATTTCAAAATGATTTTTCTGTTAATTTTTTTACAGATTAAGAAAGAGACATGTCTCCAGTGTAGTTAAAAAGTGTTTGGCTCAATCTTTATTAGCAGCTTGATATAATTGTTTGGCTTTTTCTGCAGCTAATGTCATCTCCATCACCGTCGTCATCTCTGTCACAATTGCAACGAAGTTCAACTGATACCAAAAATGTGTCGCACATTGAACATTTGTTTTTTACCTACAGAGGAAGGGAGTATAACCAAGATTATGCAACATTACATATCATTACATTTCCATTTGACCAGTTTTAAGGTCAAAGCAGGGCATTATCTGTAGAGTGACGGAGCTGATGTCAAGGAATGGAAATTCTGCTGTATCATCTCCGTCACGTGACGGAAATGATTCTCTCATAGTGAAAATCACGAAAAATCGTGATGGTAGGGCCTATATTACGAAATTAACAAACTTACGACCCTAGTGGTACAACTATAACATACACATGGTCAATAAAGGAGGTGAATAGAAATAAACGTACAATTGTGCACCTTATACCGAAGAATGACCCGGTTTCCACACCGTCGGCTTCCCCCGTGTATTATCCGCCGGTGCCATTATCACGTGACTGTAGAAAAATGCTGCTGCCTCCAGATATGCTAAGTAACAGCGTATTACTATCAAGACTTATGTTTGAAAGCTGTCCTCAGATCGATGCGTCTACATGTAGTTTCCAGTCCATCACACTACGTGTAGGCCTATGGCAAGCTAAGCGGCTCAGAACGTGGGACTAGCTACGCGTAGCTTCTTTCTCGTTACGTGCAGCTTATAAACCAATCACATTCGGCGTTTTAGTCACATGATAGCTCATGATGCTGCTCGTAACGATGTCTTTACATCAGGGCCGCATCCTCTTACCAGTTATATTACAATATTGCATATAAATTTTAAGTATTAATACTTTAAATAGGTACCCAAATCCTCAAAAACATCAAATGCGTTGATTAATATATAATATTATTGCGCATTATGCATAATTTTTATCATAGGGCCTGCACTTTGGCTCATTTTTTGCAGGTTTAGGCCTACATGGTCCAATAATCACAAGATGACTGACATGTGGTAACAAAGGAAGCAGTCACTGCAATTTGATTATGTCCCATATGATTGGCCATTCAAGACACCCCTGTGAATATACTATAGCGGCCTTTTCAAAATATAATACCTGTTAACTGTATTGACAATACCCGGGAACAATACACACAGTATATGCATTGGACAAACTTTTTACAATAAGCATGATAAGTGATGATGTGACCTCCAGATTTATACATCGTTCGTCTCGCACACTGACAACATTTGATTGAATGGACTGTAGGCTACTGCGCCGTGATTACGGTGAAGGACACCGGTTCAAATCCTTTGTTTGGAGCCAATCGATAAAAGCATGCAGGGCTTCTATACCCATGTGTACAGTTTATCCCTACATAACCTATGTCTTGAATACGCTGGCAAAGTTATGTAATAATCGGATTAATACTATATAGCAGTAGGTAAAAACAAGTTTTGAATAATCCGCGCTATAAAGTCCCATTCAGTGATCCCAGCGAAAGTGAAAAAAAAAATCAAATTGTTACGTTTATAAAAATTTTTTATGAAAAACAAATGGCAAAAAAACAAAACAGGAAAACGACAGTATTGACGAAGTTGAAGCCCCATTCAAATACATGTAGCTAATTTATATACTGTCAGTACCGGTAGGGGAGAGCGGGGAGTGTTCGCCCTAGGGGCAGGTTCGCCCACCCCTTGTTTCTCAGCACTACGGCTATCAGGGAATTTGGTGATGGCAAAATTAGGTGCCATAGGTCATTATAAACTTCTCATATTAGCTACGCGACATATAGGGACATGTTCATCGAACTGCAGCCAAAACAAAAAAATTACACCAAAACGTAATTTTTTCTTGCATTCATAATGTTGTATTATCATTGATACATAAATACAGATGGTTTTAATGGAAATCTGTATTGGGAACATATGGGATTTGTCAAAGATTTAATGCAGTTATAATCTCCTTATTCGATTTGTGTTTTGCATACCCTGAAGAAAATACAAAAATGTGCACAAGGGGCTCGTTCGCCCTTTTGAGGATGGGGCATGTTCGCCCTATATCTTCCCCGGGCGGACTTACCCCAAACTGGAGGGCGAACCTGCCCCATCAGCGTATTATACAAAATATTGATAATTAAACCATTAAACAAGGTAAAACTATGAAAAACATGTTCTTTTAAAGTTATGTGATATCGGTATTACTCATACCACAGTTTATGTCCTAATCCATTTCTCCCCGAAGTTGTAAACATGATTCGTTTAAGCTCACTTTGGACCCCTACATTTTACCCTGACCCGACCCCTGCATCAAATCTAGTGACTCCCCAGAAGAGAATGAATGCCCTGTATACTCTTGCTAAATGTGTCCATTGAATATGTTATTGTTATGCAATGTTTAAACCTTTTTTGTGATTAGGGTGAACTTACCTCACCATATGGGCGAACCTGCCCCAATATGGGGCAAGTTCGCCACTTTGCAAAACTTTTTGTTTGCTCTATCCTGTTGCTATTGTAAGGCCTATAGGTCTGGGATTGTGGTCGTATATAGCTAAGACATAGGGCTTTCACATGGGCTAATCAGATCATCCCTAACCTTAAAATTGACATCGCTAGGCTGGTCAGAAAAAATAGGGCGAACACTCCCCGCTCTCCCCTATATAAATTACAGACTCACGTAAATGCATTATTTTTTGTCTTAGACACACGGTTTTCGGCTGAACCACTGCACTAGCAAGCTATGTTAGCACATCTATGACAATGACGAAAGGTACAAAATCAGCCATAGGCCTTTAGATAGCAGAAGACACAAAAGTGGTGTTTTATGACCTTTGACATTCTTTTGTGGCGAGTGACATGGTCTTTCAATTCACGCCGAGTGTCCTTGACAGGTTTGACTATGCTTCAGTGGTCATGAAAGAATTCAAAAGATAACCTCTGCCCCAATAATCCCAAGCAATTGTCTGAAACTGCTCCTCGGATCATAAGAACTCAGTCCTCAAATGATAGTCATAATAATGTCCAAAATATAAAAATTACTGACTATCATTGAAGACTGAGTTCCGCAGTCTAGTATCCAAAATCTGAATTTTGATGATTGTTACGATCGTCGGGATGAAAAAAAATCAAAAAATCACTGAATGGGCCTTTAATTCACTCTCCTTGCCCTGGCAATATAAATCAAAGAAAAATAAAGAAAGAAAACAAGAAAAGAAAATTAACCAAATTAAGGGATCTGGAATGAGCGTTTTGAGCGTTTCGATAGTATTTTTTGTGGGACATGAGAGCACATCAGACATATTGAATTGCATTCTGAATACGAAGAATGTCTTTCTGATATCAAATAAATTTCATTGTTTGAAATTCACGATATAATACAAATTTTATGACAAATTATTAAAATTTGATATTTTTCACATTTTTGATAAATAACAGTCCTCGAAGTAAATATCATAAATCGAATGTTATATTCTTAAACAGTCCCTGGCATGATACCATACATGTATAGGCCTATGTATAGTATATTTGTCTGCTTTATCTGTTTTGTGCTGTTTAAGCAAATAGTTAAACATAATTTCCATAAAATGTAAGCTTTTGCTGTCAGCTAGATATGTCCCCTTTTAATTTTGAGCAGAACAAGTGAGGTAAAGCAAAGAAAATTGAAATTTACTACTACTAGCGCCAATGAATGTTATAAGATTGTAAAACGGTACGATCCTCTGGGTGGGGGTGTGTGTGGGGGTGTGTGCGTATGTGTGTCCTGCACGCGTATTTTTTTTCCGCAACTATAACGGGACGCAATACGATACCGGTATGTTATAAGAATCAAACTTACAAGAAAGATGGCTCTTGTCAAATCCTACAATTCTGTCAGAGTAAATATGCATATTTGCATTAAATTTTTAATTAATTGACATAATTGATTAATTAATAAATATTTTATTTAATGATTTACCATAATTCCAAATATGTCAAACAATATGTCAAATTAAAGCTAATGAAACGCTTTATAAATTGGTCAGAGCGCATTTTGCAGAATGCATTTAGTACTTTAGTTACATGATTCCAAACATTCTATTCCAATTTTTTGCTATACACGCATAGGAGCTGTACTTTTAAAATCCGCGCCTAATCAATAATAATAGTCTTTCACTCCATTGTCAAAGTACTGTGCTCCCTGTAGCTGTAGCATTATGGAGTGACCAGGTCCTAGAGTGTGATGGTTTTGTAGCAGATGACAGTGCTCATTCAAGCCTGTCAAGGTCAGTTAGTAGCCACTTGCTGAATGGATGGCCATGATCAGCTATCAAAGAGATGCCTTGTGCAGCTGCCAATCACAGTAGAGGTTTGATAACATTTTGTTAAAAACCCAAATGTGATATAAGGACAAAGCTGTGCATGTTGGTACTTAATTGTTTGGATTCTTACGTTGAAATTCCCTTGTATTAGTATTTTTATGTGTAGTGTATAGTGGTCATAAATTATATAGCTTTTAAATTTTTGGGCATTTTTGCTCTGTTGCACTGTACCATTATGGAATTTGAGCAAATCAATTACCGACACAAGCAGGTATACAGTGTATTATTTTATTTTTATTTCGTATCTCAGGAGCACAGCTCACTTGGTAAGGCATCAGAATTTGGTACACTAGCGCTTCGAACTTTAAATCGGAAGGTGGTGAGTTCGAGCCTCATCACGGTCACATTAATTTTATAAACCAAATATTGTTCGAACTTTTCATATTTGTTTTTCTTTTATTGTTTCTTTTCTTTGTCTTTTTTTTTCTTGTTTTCTTTATTTTTTTATTTTTTTCTTTGATCCATATTGCCAGTGTAAGGAGAGGAGGAACTAACGGCCCATTCAGTGATTTTTTTTCATCCGGACGATCGTAAAAATCATCAAAATTCAGATTTTGTATTAAGACTGCGGAACTCAGTCTTCAATGATATAGTCAGTAATAATCTTTTGGTCATTATATGACTATCATCATTTGACGACTGAGTTCTTATGATACATCATCCGAAGAGCAGTCAGGGGGGTGACACTAAATTCACGGCTTTTGTTTAGCCACGCAAACCTATGGCAAATTTTGTTGGCTTGCTCTCAACAAAGTGAGGCAAGGTATCGATCGGTTATGAATAATTCACATCAACTCTTACTCAGCCCATGGGATTGAGGTCACCACATAAAGGTGTCGTAAGTTTAGCGAATCGAACCTGTTGAAGATAGTAAAAAGCGCCCCCAAGCAAGGTTAGACCGGGCGGAAGTGGGTCAACTACTATGATCCCATCAGGCCACAGTGATTTGTTTCTGCAAGAAACTCTTTTAATTTGATAAGGGAATGTCTTGTTGATATAGTAATGTCGAAATTGAGACTAACTATCGATAATACAAAGGAAATATACGACAAGCATAAGATATGAAATACAGTGAGCATTTGAAGTCAAAAAATAATTTGACACTTCACGTGATTCCAAAATGGCACCCGCGGCAAGAGTTTTTGCCATGTGCTTCCTCCCTGTGGAAAAGTATCCCGAAAAATATCAATCTGCACTAATACACTTATTGGTATAGCCTGCCAGTATGAATTATTGTTGAAAAGTAGAATGGCACAGTAATTTTGACATTTAATTGTATACCACCACTAATAATCCAAAAATCCGATCTTTATTCATCACGTCTATTGGCTCATTTTCTTACATTGAACTATTATAGGCACTTCAACATCGATGATAACCAGCGTACACCACAAGACCCCAGAAAAAAAAATCATAGGCTCACTTCAAGCCGTCTGTACACCTGTCTTCAATCATATAATAGATTGAATACAATACCGTTCTTTTCAAAGAAACTAATCTTACAGGTGCAAGTGATTAGCATTTCTTTAACATCTAGGCCTATGGTTCGATGCATGATCAGTAGGTCCTACTGCATGAACGTGAGTGCGGGCGATCTATAGTATTTATTTCCTAGCTACATCATATTTTGATCGTTTCCGTTTGCCATAATTTAACACAGAATAAAAGCAAAACTCACTGAAAAATAACATTTGCTGAAAAATCAACTAAGTTTAGGGAGTGTTCAGAAATACTTCGGTGGGGGTACAATATATTTTTTCGTGTTACAATTTTTTAACCCCCACCCCCCTCTTCGTTAACCCAAAACTTTGTTGACCCCCGGTCTCACAAGTTAATGGACCTAAAACTGTTATGACCCCACCCTCATATTTTAATATTTAAAAGTACAAAACTATTTTGCCCCCCCCAAAAAAAAAAAAAACCCTGTACCATTGTACATCAAACGATAGAGGAAATAATATTATTAAATAATACTAAAACTTGTATTCATGTCAGTGTTGTGATTAATTTAGTAAAATAGGGTAATTTTTTTAATTAAAACTTCAAATAATATTGTTTTTGTTTGTTTGTTTTAGATGACAATTACAGTACGACGGCAACTTCGTGACCTGTTTTGTTCGATAGAAAAATTTTACGGGTTGGTGAACACGGGTTACGTAACTAAATGTTGAAAATTTGGCCGGCAAACATGTTTTAGCGAAATAGCTCCAGAAATGGGAGACACGGGTCGTTTTTTTTTTAAATTGTGTACCATGATCACGGATAAGATACCAAACATTTGTGCAAAGAACATAAAACGAGTAAAAGTTGAATAATATTGAAAATAAAGAAGTTTGAACATGTCCAAAGTGGCCGGGAAAATGAGAAAAATTGCATGTCACGATCACCAAAATGGTTATATCTACAACTATGAGCAAACGCCGGTCTTATGCTTTTCTCTAATGATAGATATTAACTAACTTGAGCTTGTATTAAAATTTCAGCGAAAATGATTGGTGGAACAATCGAGTCGTAGGTTGGAAAGTTACTCTCAAAACGGCCTGTGTCTCAATCGTGCGTGTCCCGTTAGTGACAAGTGTCACTAGCAAAATAGCAGCCGGCCTTGTCATTATATCGAATAATAATCGTCAGAATCGTCCAGTTGACTCCAGTGATATTTCTTTATTCAAGTAAAATACTGCATTGACTTACAAAATATTGAAGTCAATATAAAAAGTAATATCACCTCATTTGACTGAACTTAAAAGCAGTTTAAAAAATATTATTGTTGAGCGAGTCCCTGAATGAGAAATAAGATTGCAAAAGATACGAGTATGTTACAGCAGGTTGTGATGGCAGGGATATAAAGGGATAGGCATCGTAGCTATTACGTAACACACCGAATGATGTAGTTTAACTCTAGACAATAGGCGCCATATTGCAGGAGGGTTAGAGTTCATAGAGGAAACGTTAAAGGTTAGTAGATTAGGTCACCCAGGCACATCACTAATGTGTTTCACGAGTTGTAATACCGACAGGTAAAAACATTGATTTTGTAAAATTCTCCCGATTTTTTAAAATTACTAAATAAGGTTAGTACTTCAAACCATTCTTTGATGAATCTATGCAATATGACGGTAATTTTTGAAACATCTAAGAATCAATCTTAAACATCTTCATGATATTCATTTTTTGCGCATGGTCAAAGCATGCTCTTGCGCTATCCACAGACTATCCGGTGGAAACTTCAAAGCAACGATCATGCGTTAATATTTACAAAATGGCGAATGATGTAGTTTAACTCGAACAAAGGCGTGACCGGCGTGACGTAGTTTTTGGCATTGTTCCTATATGCACTTTCACCCTCCTGGTGATGGTCTAGTGGTTAACGCCGTGGTTTGAAGTGCGAGAGGTTGAAGGTTCGAATCCTACAGTATTTCGATTTTTTTCTCTCTTGTTCTGTTAGGCCTATGGTGTAGGCCCGTCAGTATTATGATCAATTAAAAATTTTTCTATGCAACACGTTTGCAATGTTTTTCTTTATGCGTAGGCCTACATATTAAAAAATAAGATAGCGTCAGCCATAATTTACGAATTTCAAACCTGATATTTTGGCATAATATTATTTGTAATTTTTACACCGTTCTTACACCATACCCAGACATACACAGAATTGGAATCAGCGTTTCGTTGTCTAGAGTAACTTTAATTATCTTCAATAGAACACCACAAGCGGTCAAGATATAAAAAAAATGCTTTCTTTCATTTTTACCTCATTATTTCTGCTTCAAATGATCAGAAACCCTTCCTGAAAGTTATTTACTAATATCATAAATATTTTCAACAAAAAAAAACCCGCTATGGTAGGGTTCGAACCTCCAACCTCACGCACTTCAGGCACGGACTTAGCCACTAGACCATCACAACCTGCTAACTTATTCTCGTACCTTTTACAATGTTATTTCTAATTCAGTGTCTCGTTCAACAATAATCTTTTATAAACTGTTTGTAAGTTCAGTCAAATGGCTTGAAATTACATTTTATATTAACTTCGATATTTTGTATGACAGGGCAGTATTGTGTATGAATAAATAAATATCACTGTAGTCAACTGGACGATCCTGACAATTATTAATCGATTATATGGACAAGGCCGGCTGTTAATTTTCCTGCTGACACTGGTCACTTATGGTCACGCACGATTGCGAGGGGAAGCCGTTTTGAAAGCAACTTTCCAACCTACGACTCGATTGTTCCACCAATCATTTTCGCTGAAAATTTAATACAAGCTCAAGTTAGCTAATATCTATCATTACAGAAAAGCATACGACCGGCGTTGGCTCATAGTTGCAGATATAACCATTTTGGTGATCGTGACATGCATTTTTTTAAATTTTTAGGCTACTTCGCGCACAATAAACATTCATTTTCTCCACAATAATTGGACTTTTACACGTTACTGTTTGCCTTATACTCATGTTTCATATCTTATCTATGGGCTCAATATGGAAATGAAGGGAGAGACCACTCGTGTATTCCATTTTTTGTTGTTTTCTGAAAAACTGTATTTGCCACCTGATTTTCAACATTACGTTACGTAACAGCAAAGGTCACGCCGGTAAAAATTACCGGAAGTGAGCTAAGTTGCTGTCGTACTGTTACAGTTTCATGCAAAAGAGTTATGCAAATACTTTAAAATGTACGTTCGGCACATAGGCCTACGCGTCATGGCCTACTCTGCCTGGCAAAGCTAGTTTGGTCGGAATGTGCATAATAATTATGTTTCGTTCGGTTGCCGATACAAACGGAAACTACTCTGTCCCTTGATCAAACGTCTATTATATTAACGCCCTCTGGCCAGGTCAGACCATCATTTTAATAACAATATGCTATTAACATATGAATTGGACACATGCAAATTACGAAGTGTCACATCCTGATTTAATAATCCTTGGAGCAGTTTCAGACAATTGCTTGGGATTGTTGGGGCAGAGGTTATCTTTTCAATTCTTTCATGATCACCGAAGCAGAGTTAAACCTGTCAAGGACACTCGGCGTGAATTGAACTGACCATGTCACTCGCCACAAAAGAATGTCAAAGGTCATAAAACATCAACTTGGTGTCTTCTGCTAGTGGTTCAGCCCTAAGCCGTGTCGGCCTATTTAAGACAAAAATAATGCATTTACGTGAATCTGTAATTTATATACTGACAGTATAATTATATAAATTAGCTACATGTATTTAGATGGGGCTTCAACTTCGTCAATACTGCCGTTTTCTTGGGTTTTGTGCCCATTTTTTTCATCGAATTTTTTTATAAAAGTAACAATTTGATTTTTTTTTTCACTTTCGCTGGGATCACTGAATGGGGCTTTGCAACGCGATATATTCAAAACTTGTATTCACCTACTGTTATAGCATTAATCCGATTATTACACAACCTCACCAGCGTATTCAAGATATCCAATGCAAATAATCACCTAGATTATGACGTATCATACCGTAAATATGGCGGAGTACTCAAATTCATTCTACAAAAGCATGATTACAAGCTATTGCAATCTACCGCGACAGCTCGTCTCACACACATAACAAATGCACAAATACGATCAAATAGGTTGACGACAACGTTTGATTGAATGCACTGCATTGTGCCATGATTACGGTGAAGGACGCCGGTTCAATTCCTTTGTATGGAGCCAATCAATAATTTCACGCACATCCTCTATTATTGCCCAATTATTGCCCGGGATGATTGCACACTGTAAAAGAGCTATTGTTATAATGTTTGATGAAATCGTGTTTAACTACCGTATTTGCTTAAGAAGGGGCACAATACAGATAAAGCAGACAGATTGACTACATGTGGTAGGCCTACATGTATATAAATTTACATATTAATATAGGGAATGTGTGTGAGTCGAGTATTACCTAATTATAATAGGGGCGTATCCAAAAATGAATTCACGCCCCTTTCAAATGTCGAGCCAAAGTGCAGGCCCTATGAAAATGAACGTCGAGTTTCGACCACTCGGCTTGGAAATTCGGCAACTTTGCAGTGTGATTCATGGGTAGCAGGTCGATTCGGACCCAAACCGATTTGGCCACATAGCAGTCGACTCAGCCCCAGGCCAATTCGGCCCCATGCCAATTCGGCCACATGCCAATTAGCTCCAATTCGGCCATGATAGGTTGTGTCGATGTATGCCAAAAGTGATATAGGCTACAAATGAAAAATAAACATTTTGGACGAGGATGTTTACATCAGCTCCATGTGTTCAAAACCGCGAATCTGATTGGTCAATAAGCTGCACGTAACGAGCAAGAAGCTACGCGTAGCAGTTCCACGCTTTTGGCCCCCTTGGCTTGCCATATAGCCTACGTGCTCTATATATTAGTCCATGTCGATATTATCAAGACAGAGATTGCGTCTGACGTCATCTGTCAAAGTCGTTGATGATGACTTGCTAAACAAACCGGGCGCCGTGAAGCTTATTGTTAATTTTGCACCTTCAAACCGTACAAACCATCTCGAAAGTTCGGTCTTTATAGTAGGAAACTTTCTTTAGCGAAGGCACCATGTCAACAACGGCCTAGAAAAGTTGCTTTTTGCCTTGTAAAAGTAGCCCTACCACAGGGCCTTTTTTTATTACACATTATACACCATGCTATATAGCCTACTGAGAACTGCTAAAACCCAGTGACAGCTCACAACCCACTAACCGCAAGTGTGTCTCCGAGAAAAGGGGAATTAGCAGTCACTGGCAGCAGCTCTCTGGACACAGCCAGGTTTCATGATATAGCATATGGTTTTGGATCACCACAGTTAAAAGGCCCTATACTAGTAGGGCTATGTAAAAGTACGTAATTTTTCCGGGAATTTTTCGCCGTTTCCTGGTATCAGCATGGAAGCAGGTTGATTCGGCCCAAACCAATTCGTCCACAGTTGACTTGGCAAGTTGGCCATATGCCAATTCATGCATTGGCCCCAAGCTAAGTCAGCCACAAACCAATTCGATATTGACCAAAAGGGATAAACGATTTAATATGTTAATGAATATATGTGACCGTCCATCACGAAACAGCTGTAAAGTCGGCTGGCGGTCAATTTTCTTTTATTTCGTGTTTAGAAAATATATCATAAGCTTTAAAATGAAAAAAATCATTTGACTCCAAACGATATCCAGAAGTAAAAAACAAGGGGGTTAAGTGCACAACGTATACAAACTACAAAAAAGTGACTATATCTCATTAACCGATGATCCTACAGATATGCGACCACTGACTTTTCTGTTCCTTTTTGACATATGGCACGACTCGCTAAGATATTTGGTTAAAAATTTAAAAAAAAAGTGACTATATCAGCTTATATCTTATTAACCAATGATCCTACAGATATGCGACCACTGACTTTTTTTTTGTTCCTTATGACCAAGGGAAAAGTTTGACACATCTCACGCACGGCTCTGTAGGAAATGATGTACATCATCATCATCATACATCATCATTTTATTTTCATTCAAATCGACATACAAAATATATATAAAAGACACAACATTTGAATGAGGGAGATGCTCAAAAGGCCTGAAGCGAGCACCCCCTTACACTGCCTTAAGTTACAACATACAATTACACAAAGCTAACAAATAAAAGAAAAAAGAAAGATGAGAAGAACATGCAAAGAAAGAACCAATATAAACATTTATAACATGTCATATAGACATTCCACAGTTCACAGAAGAAATTGATAGTTGGGGTGGAGATGGGTGGGATGGGTGAGGTCATTAAATAATGCCTAAATATTAGATGTAAATTTTTATTAGACTTTTCTTTATTTGTAACTTAAACTGGTTTACTGATTTTGCCATCTTTATATATTTATCAGTTACTAATATTCCATTTCCTAGGACCGGCAGCTCACCGGAAGCCCGTGTTGTGAGGGCCACAAACTGCGGCTACGTACAGATACGCGAACGCTGACTTTTTTTGTTCTTTATGACCAGAGGAAAAGTTCGACATATCACACGACTCTTTAGGATATTTGGTTTAAAAGATAGAGGGTTAAGTGCACAAAGTACAACGAATTGGTTTGTAACCGAATGCAAGACATCAAGGCATCTAACTATACAGATTTGGTGTAAAAACAACGGTTATGGAGAAAATCACGAAATAGTTAAATTTGGCCAACTTTTTTTGTACATCAATATACAGGGTTCGAATTAGCATGTGGGCGAATTGGTTTGGGGCTGAATTGACGAATATTATTGATATCGATATTGATATTTTTACCCACGTGATATTTCGAAATGATGATTCGAATTGTCACGTGATCGTCAAACCTGTAGGAGAAGGTGTCAGTTCTGCAGGAACTGACACAAAAATTATTGCCAAACCAGTATTTGAGCAGGTACTTACTATTAATTTCAATGTTTACAAGTATTTCCCAGCAATTTCCGGTATCAGAGATGTAACTCTTCCTTCCATAGGGCTTGCAGTATATCGAGCTTTTTGCAGGTTTGCACGGTCTGATAAGCATCAGATGATTGGCATATGGTTACAAAAGAAATGGTCACTGCAATTTGATTGCTATTTCATTCTGATTGGCCATTCAATCCCTTACACTGAACACATAGGGTAGATGCAACGGGCTGCAACGTTCATTGTTCTATTGTGTCTCATTAGAGCGCTGACATATTGGAAAATGTTGCCAATCAATATTCCTGAGAGTGTACATTCAACGTCCATTTTTTGAAATTGGGTGACTTGTGCTTGGCAGGCCGTGTAAAATACATCTGACTGGGCTCTTTAATTACGTCACGCACAACGGCATTGATGTCATCGAATGGCTGCTTAGTGCTGTTATGTGTTAAGTTTCTATAATAATTGAATACCTGAAGAAGGGCCCAACTCCAATTTTTTACAAAAATGAGTTAGACCCAGCATTTTATTGCCAGCAGACTGTTCTTCCTTGTGTGTGAAAGATGAGCCAAAATCCACTCTCTAAATAGTCTTCCACGTACACTTAATCATGGTTTTACATACTGCAGTTACTGTCCGTTTTCTTATACACAATACACAGTGCTCTTACCATTGACGCGTGACCTCTACAAATAGCGTACGTTAAAAGTATGGGGATTTGCCTAGTTAACGTCGCTGTGTGAAAAATAACCGGCCAATATTAAAAGTATTCTTCTAAAATTCTAGAAAATATAGTTTTGTAACATGTCCTACATTTTTAGCTAATTTAGATGTTTGGAAATATTCGTACTTTGGTGTTTTAGTGTATGTTATAGTTAATAGTACATTGCCTAGTTAACGTCGCTGTGTGAAAAATAACCGGCCAATATTAAAAGTATTCTTCTAAAATTCTAAAAAAAATACAGTTTTGTAACATGTCCTAAATTTTTAGCTAATTTAGATGTTTGGAAATATTCGTACTTTGGTGTTTTAGGAAGGATATGTAAACGACAGATAACACCAAAAAATATGAAGAAATTATTTCCAAACCGTGTTAAGTCAACAATCATTATGTTGCTCATTTTCAAGAATGCTGGTTAACAAAAAGCAGACCATTGTCTCATTTCGTGAACAAAGGTTCACATACCATTGTTTCCTTGCGTTTCCGATACCGCACATATAAAACATACACATGTGCACAACCAGAGAAGATCTGATTTAATCAGTTGAGCTGTTTTCAATGAGTGTTATCTTGGTTTAATAGCTTTTAATGGGGTTTAAGTCATGCAAAGGTCGTGGTGAATTCTACTGTAGACATGACTGCATCATGAATGGAAGATAGGCCCAAATCCATGGAGTTGTGCCCTTCTTCTACAAATATTGGGTTAAAGAGGAGTTTTGTTCATCCATGAAATCTGCTTTTCACTACAATAAACTTTCTTGCTAACACATTACATGCTTCTACTTGTGCAATTAATGGATAATTACCCAATTTCTGTAGCTACAGGGTGTCCCAAAAAAAAGAGGCCCCACATTGAGCCCTCTTTTTCTCCTATTTCTGAAAAGTTGATCAAATATATTTTGGTATGTGAAGAAACCTTCAGTCGTTAGCTTTAATAAACCAAAACAATTACTTCAATCGGCTCATAACTTTTGAAGATATGTCCTTTTAAAAAATGTATCCGTTTTTCACTCTGTCCACGGAGGAGGTTTGGCTACTTCAAAGATTGAAAAGTGCATATACCATGAATGAATATAAAACATTCCTCGATGATAACTTTATAAAATAACAACTTTATTTAAAGGAATGGGCTTTACCGGTGGGCTTATGGGTTATGGATTTTGTTAAGTGTCATTAATTTGGGCGAAATTGATGTGGGATGGGACTTCTTTTTGCTATACTTGCAATTACTTATGTTTTTCTCGTTTCTTGCTTTCTTTTTATTGACAACATAAGTCATTTCTCTTTTTGAATAAAAGGTAGCCCTGAAAAGGGCTGTTTAGTTTGTCTTTGGTTCTTTTGAAGTGAGTTTACTGTGCTGCTCTGCCCTCTACCTGGTTGCCTCCGTGACGAATACAGGTTTCAGCCCTAGTTCTCATTGCATTAATTGCGTTGCGTACCATCCTCAAGGCCTTGTGCGCCGGATACTTGCGAATGCAGCAGTAATACGGGGTTGCGAAGATGTTTGAAGCTAGCTGGTGATCCTCGCTTATAGTGAATGCTTTCCCAAGACTAATGCTATTATCTCTCCATGTCATTAACCGTGTGTTTTGTTTAAATCTTTGATGTAGCCAAACCTCATCCGTGGACAAAGTAAAAAACGGGTACATTTCTTAAAGAGGGCATATCATCAAAAATTGTGAGCTGATTGAAAGAATTGTTTTGGTTTATTAAAGCTAACGATTTAGGGTTTCTTTGCATACCAAAATATATTTGATCAACGTTTCAGAAATAGGAGAAAAAGAGGGCGCAATGTGGGGCCTCTTTTTTTTTTGGGACACCCTGTATTTATAACACATCTGCTTATGGAACTGGCACTTGCAGTATATTAGTGGAAGAAGGGCCCAACTCCAGATCGCATAAAGACCTGTACCGTTGCCATGGAAACATCATATATAATTTTGAATGTATATAATATTGTATGTTCATGTATTAAAGGTCCACTGAAGGTGAAAACATTCTGCCTATAAAACTTTTCGAAATATTACGTTTTTTCTTAATATCTCAAAAACAGTTTTGATGGAGTTGGGCCCTTCTTCCACTCAGGTATTCAATTATTATTACATTTATTTTCCTTTATTTTCTTTATCTGTACTTATTCTTTACTAGGCCTACACTAACTTTATCACTCCCTCGCTCTCCTTCTCTCTCTTCCCTTCTGTCATTCCAATAATATGTCCTTATCTTTCTATTATGTTATTTCTTTCTCTTCATTTTCCTCTTTCTCCCTTCCTGTAGACCCCCCCCCCCATTCTCCATACCTCCTACCCTCTTCCTCCCTCATCCCCTCTCAAGACTTCTCACAGGGAGAAGCTGCCCATACCCCAACCCCTTTGGGTACGCCGATATTTCTATGCCAATCTCCTTCGTAAAATAAAATTAAATGGACATTTGTGAAAAAAACCCTTTATAAGCCTATACTTATACTTACATGTATACGCAGCGATTACCATTATACAGGGTGTATCAAAATTAAGTATACAGTTTGAAAAAATGCCGCTAGATTAAAAAGTATGAGGTATGTGGTCAAAATTCTCTAGTTGTTCCGCTTGTAACAAGTTGAGTCTTGATAACGGCCACCCATATAAATGTTTTTTGAACCATTCAAGGAATGACCAATGAAACAAGTGTATAGGGATCCAGCACAAAAGATCTAACCAGGGATCTGTTGGTCCAATGGTTAAATTAATCAATGAACACAAGATTGAAGTTACGGTTGTTCCTTCCTAATAAATTTAATTAGAATGAAAAACTTGTTAAATTTACGCATTTTAATGCATACAAAAAGCCAATTTAGAAAAGTGCAACTTTTGTTAATAAAAAAAATTTCATAAATGGCTATATGATTACTCACTGAACCATAAAACATGTTTGAAAAGTGTAAAAATTAATTCATGAATATCTTAACTTAAGTTATTTTAATTTTTAAAAAAATTGAAACATTCCTTTTTGATTAATTTTATTCAAGTAAAAGAGGTCTGAAACCAAAAGTTAAAAGCCTATGTAGAAAAGTGCAGCTTTCTTTTGGCCGAAAATTTTATAAATGGCTGTATTTCTCAGTGAAGATGATAAAAGATAACAACAAAACCCCGTTCACTTGATGCATAACTAATCAGCCTATGTTCCAAACTTTAAAACAAGAGAATTTATTTATTATTTATTTATTATTTATTTATTACATCATATTTACCCAGGGTAACCCGATCAGCAAAAATGCTGTTCTTACACGGGGCCCTGCATCATATAACAATTGCACAACAGAAATTTAAAATTACATATAATACAACAAAAATTATTAACACATATCAAATCAAACCAGCATGACAAAATAATATAGCACCAACTAGAGGAACAATTATTTGACCAAAAAAAAAACCCAAACAATTGAACATCTCTATTATATAAATACACTGTTAAATACATATGAAACCACTAATAACATCATATTATAGCTTAAACCCCGGCTTAAACCATGGAAGTACTTCATTGCTTAAACTTATACATATTCTTAAAACATTGTACATTTGAGGCGTTCCTAACATCATAATCAATTTTGTTCCATACCTCAACACCACTGTACGAGAAAGAAAATTTAAAATATTCGGTATCATTACCATTAGAGCAAGGTGGTAACGCTAGCAGACCAGCTGCAGCTTGTCTTGTATGAATGCCATGATTATCAGATACATATTTACATTTGGAAGAAAGATATGATGGCGCCAGGCCATTTAAAGATTTAAACATCAGCAGTGCTTTAAAATATTTACAACGATCATACAGTGAATTCCATCCTAATACTGGAAACATAACATTAGACGAGGTTTGGGAATTAACGCTCAAAATAATTCTAGCACATCGTTTTTGTAAGACATTGAGTTTGTGAGAATTGATCAAGCCGTTTTTGGAAATGTGTAAAAATTAATTCATGAACATCTTAACTTAAGTTATTTTAATAAAAAACCAAAACAAAATATAGAAACATTCCTTTTTTATTAATTTTCTTCAAGTGAAAGAGGTCTGAAACCCAAAGTCATGCATAAAAAGCCTATGTAGAAAAGTGCAGCTTTTTTGGCCGAAGATTTTATAAATGGCTGTGTTTCTCAGTAAAGATGATAAAAGATAACAACAAAACCCCGTTCACTTGATGCATACTAATCAGCCTATGTTCCAAACTTTAAAACAAGAGAATTGATCAAGCCGTTTTTGGATTATACCAAAAAATTCTTGGGCGGGACTTATTTTTTTGGAACCGTTTATGATACTGCATTAAGCTGTTCAAGCCTAAAATTGGGTTGTACACGTTTTTGTTTGAAAAACTAATAAATAATCACATCAAACAACCGTGAGAGTAGCTTGCGTCTTGAGTCAAAAACTGACAATAATTCTGATTTATATGTGCCGACTTATATAGCGCAGTGTATAGGCCAATCGTAGAGGTAATCTAAAAGCATATGACCTATGGCGTACCACGCTCGACGGACACACAGCAAGGTCAGTCACCGAGCTAATCGGGGCTATTGTCAGTAGCCTTAAGCAGTATTCAGACTTTTTATTGTACGTACAATATTGTATGCAACATATCTACGTTATTTAATCTATTGCCATTCTATTTCCAGTAATGTTTAAGTTCTAACGAATGTTTGATGACGTAAAATCGATAATATATTTCTACTAGATATTACATGTAACATATTATCGATTTTTCGTCATCAAACATTCGTTAGAACTTAAACATTACTGGAAATAGAATGGCAATAGATTAAATAACGTAGATATGTTGCATACAATATTGTACGTACAATACTCGGAGTCTGTGGAGCGCTTTAGTCAGATGTCCTTCGGCCCATTATGCGACTCAAAACTATTAAACAGGTCGATACAAAATGGCCATGCGTGGCGGTGGATTCAACCTACCATGGCGATTTCTGCCATGAAGATATCGGGGCGATGACACTGTGCGTCCCTTCCTCAACAGCCCGAAAAGGTTGACCCAATTTTTTTCGGTGATTTGAAAAAGTGAAGAGCAAAAAAAAAAAAAATGAAAAAGGGATTATAAGCGCTAGCGCCCTAAAAGCAACACAATTTTTATACTTTTCAAATTTTTTCCATACTAATTCTTTTTTTGCCACCCCTTCTTCTTCCGCCGCCCCTTCGTTTTGGCCGCCTGCTTTTACCCCGGGGATCTTCGGATAGAAGACTTCCCTCCCCGCTTCCCTCCCGCACACTGTAATCCAAGCTGTCCTCAGAACTCCTTCACCAGAAAAACGCACACAATTTTGATACAAATGTGCTAAAATTTGCTATCTCAGTGCTAAATAAAGGGGGATGTACCGGAGTCACCGAGCCAGTGGGCAAAGTTCCCTAATCATCTGCTACTAAAAGAACATTACTGGGACAAATGCGCAAGTGCAATTTCGATGCTAAAATGTACATAATTGTCCTGAATGAACACAATTGAGGACAATTGTGTCCTAAAATCGTGCCAGATGAAAATGCATAGGTCTTTTACAACTACCTTTGGTTAAGTCCCGGTATTTTGATCCACTCATGAGTTTTATACTTATTCCAGGCATCATATTATGATTTAGGTAATAGAAAGGATGGAATTATAACTCTCATTTTTCAAATTCGTGATCGTGTTCAAGTTTGAGATGAAAAAAAGAAGGAATTTTTTCAACGGGGCGTCTCGCAGATACTCACAGAATGGGTTTGCCGAGATAAATGTGCACGAAGCGCGTAGCAATTTGGCATTTTAATCCATTTTAATACTAAATGTTCCAAAATTGGCTGCATTTTGGGTCTAAAATAGACCAAAACGAAGATGCAAATCGTAAATTTTGTCACAACATTTCTGTTGATTGAGCAGGGTAGGGGACTGACTTGCCACCCTGCCCTATGGTCAGTGGCGTAGATTTCTTTTTAACTTTGGGGGACTGGGGTTGGAAAGTATAGTGAAGCACCTAAATCAATTTATGGTACATATGCGCGCAAACTAAACTAAATTGGTGACGTATGGTACAAAAGTGGAATAAATTCGGAAATTGGAACTTCTTTAATTCTGTACTTGGATTAAATATACTTGGGACGATCAATAAGTTCCCAAAACTATGGTGTATATCGCTCCTGTATGCCTTTGATGGCTGTTACTTACGATAAATACAAGTTTGTACTTTTGTCTTTTAAAACAATTATGCATTAGCGATTTATGATTTATGGTTAAAAGTGGTCAAGAAAATCTCACGCCAAAATTGAGGTATTGTTAGATAATTCAAAATATTTCGAGAATAAAAGTATGGAATCTGGCACGATTTTGCAACTTTGTAGACCTATAACATAGGGTTGATGCTATACTCTTTTTAGACCTATACCATTTGTATTAAAAATAAAGGAATCATATGTTGAATATCTTCGATTTTGAGCAGGGTTTTTTCACCTGTTGTTCTTTACATAATAAGAGATAGCAAGATAAATCGAAGATCTTTCTATATGCTGGCTGCTCCGATTAAAGAATAAAATTTGTTCATCCTAACAACCCAGAAAACTAAATAATTTTCAACACCTTGGTAAACGCTCCCAAACGCTCTTGTAACCCCTGGTTGTTGTAACATATATTAAATGCGCCCTCTGTTGTTGTATCTATGTCAGTTTTGAAACCAACAATACTCAAATTTGCAAATAGCACATTTGAGATAAGGTGAATATATTTTTGCTATCTTCACACTTTGGGGATCTGCCCAGAGGTGAACTACAGAAATGAAAATCTAATCACGTCTCTAATAATCGTCTTCGTGAAAATCTATCTTGTGTTTGTGAGTTGCGAGTGGGCTTTGAAGCGCATGATCGAGGGGCGGTCAATAAGTTTGTTGAACAAAGTACAAATTACTTGAATTAACACCCGCTAAATTCTTTGCATCTCACTTTACTTTTTAGCATGATCATTGCATAACTTAATGAACCTGTCCCTACAACCCTTGAGAACTTTCTGCCAGTACTGAGAGTTTGCTGATTGTTCCATCAGCAAATCTGCACTGTGAAGGATCACCAACAATGATCACAATAAATTAAAAAAATTAAGGGTAATGCATTATCCTTTACACTCAAATAATGTATCCGAGGCAGTAAAACGTAAATAAGGCGACGAAAAAAGAAAACCGTGTTCTACGGGCAGTGCCGCCGACAACGAAGGGTAACCGGGTGCGTTACCCCGGGGCCCGTAAGAAGTGAAGAAAACATACTTTACTATGGGGCAGTAAAAGCAAAGAAAAGGGACCTCAGGGCCCGTAAAAGGTAATGAAAAAATACCTTGTAATTAAAACATATTTTCGTTGCTTTTTCTGTACGGGCCAACAAAGGTCTCTTTTCTTGTTCATTGGGCCTAAGGTATCTCTTCTTTGCTTTTTACGGGCCCTTCGAGGTCTCTTTTTTCCCCCTTTTTATAGCTTTTCTTTGCTTATTAAGCTTTTTTACATGCTCACTAAGGTCTCTTTCCTTTCCTTTACGGGCCTATGATATATTTTCTTTGCTCTTTATACGGACCCACTTCCATACTGCATGTCTCTTTTCTTTGCCTTTACGGGTCCATTATAAGGTCTGTTTTCTTTGCTCTTTTACGGCCCATAAAAAGCAAACAAAAGTAGCGGGCCCGTAAAAAACAAAGAAAGGAGACGTGCATTAAAAAAACCAAGATAGCCTTTGAAGTACACACTCTAATAAGTAAGTTTCACTTGAATTTACTGTTTGCTTTTGAATTGCCAAAAATGATCATCCTCGATATAATGAAATCTTCGAGAAATCGGAGGAGTGCAGCTTAATCGTGGGAACACAAAATACAACTTTTCGCGCGCTTCGCGTGCATTGTGCCCTATTATTTGATCATTTTATACCTTAAAATTGGCAGTTTCCCGCGCTCCGCACGGAGTTTGTTTCAATAAGTTCAATATGGGAGCAAAAGTCGCTAATTCGAATTGCAAATTTTCGCGCGCTTCACGCGTATTTGACCAGGTCAACGGTTCATACTTGGATCATTTTAGCTTCAAATTGGTTTAAAATTGGCAAATTTTTGCACTTTGCGTGGAAGTTATTAAGGGATCTAAAATGAGCGTTTATTGCGTTTCGACAGTATTTTTTGTGGGACATGAGAGCACCTCAGACCTATCGAATTGCATTTTTAATACGAAGCATGTCTTTCTGATATCAAATAATTTTCATTTTTTGAAAATCACAATATAATACAAATTTTATGACAAATTATAAAAATTGATATTTTTCACATTTTTGATATATAATAGTCCTCGAAGTAAATTTTATAAATCTAATGACATATTCTTAAAGTGTATGTAGCTGGGAGGAAAAGCCGACGATCTATTGAAAATTTTGACCTTTCATATTGAAGATATGGATTTTTTCCCAAAAAGACCTAATTGTTTTTGGTATTTTGGGGAAAAAAATCCATATCTAATTCAATACGAAAGGTCAAAATTTTCAATTGATCGTCGGCTTTTCATCCCACCTACATACACCTTAAGTATAAATCATCAGATTTATAAAGTTTACTTCGAGTACTGTTATATCAAAAATATCAATTTTTAATCATTTGACATAAAATGTGTATTACATTGCGAATTTCAAAAATCAAAATTATTTGATATCAGAAAGACATTCTTCGTATTCAGAATGCAATTCGATATGTCTGATGTGCTCTCATGTCCCACAAAAAATAATGTCGAAACGCTCAAAACGCTCATTCCAGATCCCTTAAATACACAGCTTTCGGCTGAACCACTCGCAGGCTATGTTAGCACATCTATGACAATGACAAAGATAGGCCTACCAAAATCTGAATTTTAATGATTTTTACGATCGTCCGGATAAGCAAATCACTGAATGGGCCTTTAACAGTGCGAGTATCGAGCCAAGTAACTTTTTTTCCAAATTTGTCTCAGAATTTAATGATTTGATGGCAAAAAACTATATAAAAAAGGAAATAAAAAAATAAATTGCCGTTTCAGCTGGCATGGACGCGCTAAGAACGCGCGCGGCACAGTGTCATCGCCCCGATATCTTCATGGCAGAAATCGCCATGGTAGGTTGAATCGACAGCCACGCATGGCCATTTTGTTCCGACCTTTGAGACGCATTAATGAGCCGAGGGACATCCCGACTAAGACTACTGACAATAGCTCGGTAAGTGGCTCCTCTTTGTGTAAGTGAGCTTGTATACGCCATGTGAGGGGGTGCTCACACTACGCTGTGTGTGACCTATGTGTGTATACGCCATGTGAGTGATCGCTCACATCAGAAAATCACAATATTTCTGTCAGTTTTTCCAGTTCAAGACGCAATGGTTCTTTCTCAAGACGCTAGCTAACGACGATAATATCCGTTGAACATATATGTTCAAGTGCAAGGAACCAAATCTGGTTTCTTTATACGAAATCATTTACGGGAGATATTCATCATTTTGTACCCCGGTATCCAAAGATTTATCGTCTGAATATCAATCGTGCATAGCACATTTACGTGTATCGATCCCGGGTATTCATTTCAGTATAATGTAGGCCTAATTATTAAGCGGGCGATGTCGGTGTGCGCGGCGGCTTTGAGACATAACAATTTTTAAGCCTTAAGGGCTGCTATGAACGTTTGGACAGTATTTATTGTGGGACATTAGAGCACATCAGACATATCGAATTGCATTCTGAATACGAAGAATGTCATTCTGATATCAAATAATTTTGATTTTTGAAATTCGCAATTTAATACACATTTTATGGCAAATCATTAAAATTGATATTTTTGATATTTAACAGTACTTGAAGTAAACTTTATAAATCTGATGATTTATACTTAAAGTGTATGTTGGTGGGATGAAAAGCCGACGATCAATTGAAAATTTTGACCTTTCGTATTGAAGATATGGATTTTTTTCCCAAAACACCCAAAAAAATTAGGTCTTTTGGGGAAAAAAATCCATATCTTCAATATGAAAGGTCAAAATTTTCAATTGACCGTCGGCTTTTCCTCCCTGCTACATACACTTTAAGAATATGTCATTAGATTTATATAATTTACTTCGAGGACTGTTATATATCAAAATTTGAAAAATATCAAATTTTATAATTTGTCATAAAATTTGTATTATATTGTGATTTTCAAAAATGAAAATTATTTGATATCAGAAAGACATGCTTCGTATTCAGAATGCAATTCGATAGGTCTGAGATGTTCTCATGTCCCACAAAAAATACTGTCGAAACGCAATAAACGCTCATTTTAGATCCCTTAAGCCTTCTCGCAAAATTATGTCCGCTGCGCCGGTCACGTCACCAACATTACTAACATCGTTTGCGACTGGGTGTTGAGACTAGTGGATGTCCCTGAATTATGATACTCTCACGTGACTCGGCACGTCAAGGGTACATAACACAAAATAGCTATTTTTTAGGTCTTAAAAAGTATTTTGTTATCTTTTTTACTATATTTTGAATTAATTTAAAGACATTTTGGTTTATTTCCTTTTATATTTAGACAGGATGTCGATTTCAAACACAAGCATGATAGCCGACAATTGCCATTCGTCATTTTGATGCACATGAACGCATAATGGTTGCTGATTTGCCATTTTCATGAAGATATTAATTGATGTTAAGAGTAAACGTTTTTGAACATCTTTTACAAGTGCATAACTTCAAAATTCAAACATTCTCAGTACGTGCAGATTTTTTTTTTTTATATACGAGAAATGTCAATTACCGTTCAGTTATGTTCAATGCCGTTTTGTCCAAAAAGCAAATGTAACGAATGGTTATTTGAAATTAAATATTAATATAAATTAAACTTGGAATGTTATAACAATTTGCAATACTGAACAGTGGTATAAATAAATAAAGCAAACTAGAAACTTAAATCTAATTATTTTTATGCAATTTTATTAAAAATTGAAGGTCCAAATTTGAGTTTAAATGACAAAAAAATTAGTTAAAAAAGAACAATGAAATTGAAAAACCACAATGTTTTCAATATTTCAAAGGATTTCAGGCGCTAGCGCCCGAACAGCAATGTATAGTTCAATTTTTTCACAATTTTTTATGCTTTTTCAAATTTTTCCGCCCTTTTTACTTTACTAATTGTTTTTGCCGCCCCTTCTTCTTCCGACGCCCTTCTTTTTGCCGCCCTTCGTTTTCCGCCGCCCCTTCTTTTTTGCCGCCCCCGTCTTTGACCCCAGGGGCTGGCGCCCCTAAAGCCCCCCCCCCCCAAAAAAAATACGCGCATGCTTTTCATTAAATAGAATGGAAGATATCTCTAGAGGTGAATTTTATTAATTCAGTTTATTTTTGATCCAGCGCCTGATCATGCTGATGGTCCGTTTACATTTCCATGTGATTTCGTCTGTACAAATGTAATTATTGACCTCATGATGATGATGTGCCCCCCCCCCAATGTATGATTTGCTTCACAGCGACGCCCTCAATTTTACTCGGATTTCCACTCTTTGCATAGTTATAATGCCCAGTGGTGCACTAAAATACCACGTAAAAGACTATAGCCTGAAGTGCTTTAATAACAATACAATTTAACTTTTTAGATTAAAACCGGGGAGACCCGGTTTTATTCAGAGTTCACCGATCGAGTGCTTGCTAACATGTCCCGTGGATGTCACGTCAGCTTATATGTACACACGTCGAGCGCGATGCTCCGTGCAGTATTACATGTAGTACACGCAAATTATGTAGGCGCTGGAATGAAATCTCAATTTTCTTCGTATACCTCATTTGTTTGGCTTGAAATTAAAAGGGGATAATGTGATCAGTGAAAACAAAAATTTAAATAGGAATCTATTCTTTATGTTTATTATTGCTTTAAATCTGGTTTGAAACAAATACCATGTGTTTGTCTAATAATTTTAGATTACAAGATTACCTGAAAAAAGGTTTCAGTTAATATTAAATTGACGAATGAAGTCAAAGTGTCCACATACCATATGTTTTATATTACTTACTACTGTCTGTTCAATTAGCTTAGATTCTTGAATTTTTAAGATATTTGAAAAAATAAAAAATTGTGGTCAAAGTCATCAAAGAAAAGTGTTAGCACACGTGATTTATACTTTTCAAATTCTAAAGTTCAATTTAAAACCCCATTTGTATTCAATTTTGGTCTTTTCCCGCGATATTTTCATAAAAAGCCGTAGAACGTCGGGTACCATAAACTTTTTGAATCAATCCATTTAGAGCAATGGGGACGAATGTCACAATGTGCAGAGATAGTATTTATTCGACCATCCGCATCAGGAAGTATTGTCCAGCGAAATATTTGCCAGTAGGCCTATACCTAATTTGTGTTGAAACCCTACTGTTGAAACATTACGTTATTATTGATGAACTAAGGTTTTCTAAAATAGGCCCATAGCTTATATAAATACATTCCTTGCTTATTTATGTATTTATTTATTTATTTATTTATTTATTTATTTATTTATTTATTTATTTATTTATTTATTTATTTATTTATTTATTTATTTATTTATTTATTTATTGTGCGAATGGGTCTGAGAATGGCTCTGAGAAGGTGTAGCCCAATAATAGGCCTATTATAAAACTACACGTTTATTTTCAATTTGTTATTTCGTTTTGTTTGTTGAATACAAACTGAAATAACTGTGAAACAAAAGAACTTTTGTACAAGAAAAAATTATTTAAAACAATCAGGTTACAGAAAACAATTCTTGTAAAGTCACCGTATCTGAAAATGTCAAGCGAATGCTGATATTCTTGGGAAGGAATGGTGGTATTAAACAAAACTCAATTTACATTGTAAACCATTGAAATAAAAACGAAATCCATAATGTTAATGTCATTGTTTGGAAAATAAATAATGCTCAGAATAACGTTATTCATAAAACGTAATCGCGCCATATAATTTCGTGCAACAAAAACCGGTGGACCATCATCACCTATAGAACCTATCCAATAACCGGAACGGTATAACAATTGTAATGGCAGGACAGATTGGTGGACAGATTGTTTTGCTAAATTGGATATGGTCTATGCCCTAAGTTGAGAATGGACCGTCCCACTCGATTTGTAAAAAGGTCGCGAACCCTTTTGGTGGACCCAAGTAACTGCCTAAAATGAGGCAAAATTGAATACAAATGGGGTTTTAAATTGAACTTTGGAATTTGAAAAGTATAAATCACGTTAGGTCTAATGCTGTGCTAACACTTTTCTTTGATGACTTTCGCCAAAATTATTCATATTTTCAAATATCTTAAAAATTCAAGAATCTAAGCTAATTGAACAGACAGTAGTAGTATATTGTACTGTATTTAAATATTTATTTCATTCTACAATAAAGACTACATAGAGTTACTATTTTGTACACTAGATCTATAACATTTAAACTAGAATTAGGACGTTCTCCATATGCACTCCCTAAATGAGTTACCCTTTTTGTTTAATAATCTTTGAGTAAAATTAATATTTTCCCGCGAGCACCGTCACGTCCTTTGTCTTGTCCGTTTTGGTTATTGTAATGTCGTTAAGTTGCTTTTTAAAAACTTATTATGATTGTTAGAGAAAGGCTTTCTGGCTTCCGGTCATTTCCTCAATAACCTTGTTTCTCCTTTGTGTTAAATATTTCTGATGTCTTTTGGTGTTCTTTGTAATGATTTGCTTTTATGAAGAACTAGTAAAATTATGTTAGTTGACTGCATTTTTAGTGGAGGAACTTAGTGGCGTTTACATAGAAGATAATATTCCCATGATGTTGTCTCCTGTCATAAACACGCTAATCAAAGAAATACTAGACATTATCAATGTCGGATATTTCCTAAGCCACGTATACGATCCACTTTTAAAGTCTGGAAAAGAGTCTAAACAACACCGGGAACCAGTCTCCTGGGAAAGTAGATCATATGACCAGATCAGTCATACCTGGTGAAGTCCTCCGATGTGAAGGACGAAATATTACAATTAGTAAAAATTTACTTGCTTTTATCAAACAAAAATGTCATTTCTTGTAATGTACACAAATATTTTTCAATAATTAAATTCGAGTGAATGTTCATACGTGTTGGATATTCAAACAGCAAAGTAAGTTTAAACAGTCATTCAACACAAAATTATTGAGAACTAACCTCAATATTTCGACGTGTGACACACCACACACCGACACCGCCTGGCTAATAATTATTTGGTGGAGCAGAGACACTAAAATGAATACACGGGATCGATACACGTGAATTGATATGCACGATTTTGATATCAGACGAAAATCTTCCGATACTGGGTTAGAAATTGATGAATATCTCCCGCAAATGAATTTTTCTCAAGAAACCAGATGTGGTCTCATACACTTGAAAATACGTGTTGAACAGATATGATAGTCGCTAGAATGCGCTTTGAAAATTGGCCGTGCGCTTTGAACTCAAAATTTGACCATTTTATATTGCGTTGGTCCTCTATGGACTACAGCGTGCAGCGTGTAGTACATCTGCACTCACTGTAGGCAGTATAAAAGTCGATGACCATTGACCTCAATGGGGTATACAAGCTTATTCACGCACAACCAAGATCGATTACCCGGCTATTGTGAGTAGCCTTAGTTATGTCCCTCGACTAATTATTAGTTTTAAAGAGCTTTAAAGGTTTGAACCAAATGGCTAATCGTGGCTGTGGATTCAGCCTACCATGGCTATTCCTGCCATGAAGATATAGGGTCGATGACACTGTGCACCAGGAGAACTCCAAAGATGTTGTGAAGGAGTTGATTTCACGGTTGACCTGTACACTTCATTGATTAGACATAAGGTCATCTCAGGTCAATCGTGAAGTAAGCCAACTCCTTCACAACATCTTTGGAGTTCTCCTGATGAGGACGTGTGTCACACGCCGATATATTGAGGTTAGTTTTCAATACTTTTGTGTTGAATGACTGTTTAAACTTACTTTGCTGCAATAATTAAATTATTATTATGTTATGTTTTTGAATGTTATATAATAAAAACTGTATATGTGACATGATCAAGGCGAATGAGTCACATGTCGGCAATTTTCAATTAGAAGTTTGTTACATAATACGGTATTCTGGCAGTTTACAAATGCTACATTTTGATGTAAACCCCGTCAAAATTGGACATCTGGTTACTGAGTTATGAGCAATTTATCAATGGCTGAAAACAATATAAAACAAAAGAATTTGAACACTATTTTTGCCAATATCTCAAAAACAATATTAGCGACATCCGACTCATTCCCCTTGACTTAGCGACATCCGACTCATTCCCCTTGATCATGTCAAATATATTATAACGCTACACTAAACGGTTTATTGTAAAACTTTGAATGTGTTGCTGGGTTCACCATATCTGAATCCAGAACGATTATCAACATATCATAGTACATTTACAATTTGCTGAGTATAATATCTAGCATGTGTGCACTGGTGCATTATTTTACATATCATATGTTTGTAAGGCTGATGCAGGATCAAAATCTCACAAGAATTCCAACTGAAGTCATACGAGTATTATTAGAAAGTCTTTCAATGTTTAAGCGCCTTAACAATTTTCAAAATAATAGAGGTGTGTATGCATTTATATACATCGTTATTACTTGCTACCCAAGAATGAGGTAGGGTTAGTTGCCCGAGAGGAAAGGGTATTAATGTGTTCTGGTGATTTATACACTTGTTTCTGATTTTTTTTACTATTTGTTCGATTTCGCGCATCGCCAATCAACGACACGATCGTGTATAAATACGGATTAATAGATGAATTTATAGGGAGAATGAATACCACAGACCACGTATACATTTGCAGAGGAATCACGGCGGCACCCGTCTGAGAAAGGATACCCATAATAATAACCGGCATCCAACATATGAAATCCGTACCAACTATCGCCGCCATTTTTATTGCAATTTTGATATCATCCCTTTCTGCCTGATTTCGCTTAACTGTTTTGCTGGAACTCTTCACAGAGATAAACATGGCAACATAACTCACAAATATTGTCAGAAAGCAGACTAAGTTGATACCTAAGAAAATTGCAATGGAATAATACCAAGCAGGTTTAAATTTGTCGGCAACGGGAAGATCAAATGATCGCCCAGAATCAGGACCGCCAACGTCATTTGATTGGATGCTGTAACTTGAAGGCCGGGTAATCAATGGAAGGCCGATACAGACATCTGATAGATCGTAAAAATCAGACTCGGGTCCCGCTTGCAAAGTAGGGACTAAACCTAATACGAAGGATATTATCCATATTATTGATGCGGCTACTTTAATTGATATATTACGTAACCTGAATTTACCAAAGGGAAATAGAATGCAAATACACCTATCAATTGATATCAATGTTATGAAGAAAACAGAGGCTTCACTAGAAAGAAGGGATAAAAAACTGGCGAATTTACATAATTCGGACGAGCGCCATTGATCTGAATGGACAAAATATTCATCGCCATAATACAGATCGACAGACGCCAATATTAGCATGTAAATTCCCATTTGACAATCTGAAACTGCCAAATTTCCAATTAAAAATGACTGCTTAGTTTGGATGGCAGACGTTTTCTTTTCCTTTACTCTCACTGCAACGACGAAGACGTTACCAATAAGTGCACTGATGCCGAGAACCCACATGGAGACACGAAGGACATCGTTCTGCATGAGACTTCCGCACATGAAAAGTGGAGGTTGCGGTTCCAGTGTGACGCATTCTTCCAAGCTGTTGAGACCATCGAAACGTTTTAGGTTCATATCAAAGTACTCAACAATATTCCATCAGTCACAGTAAAAATTGTGCTCCGTCGAAAATAATTGGGTTATTGTTTTTATCCACTAGTTTCTTTAAGAGATATTTGAAGAAAAAAAACCAAGGGACTTACAGCTTTTTCAAAATGTTCAGACCGTTAAATCCTCCCTTTTCGACATCTACATATGTATTCGTTCCGCTCCCTCGTATCAAGACTCTAAAATATACCAATTGAGAAAATATCAGTCATACTGGTATTGAGAAGAGTAGCAATAATGATCGCATCATAACATTGGTGACACGCTAATTCACTATAGAAGTTTTAATGTAACAGAAGCAATTACCATAGCAATGGGATTACACTACTTGTTTGCCCTGCGCTAGACGTTACGCCGTTCCTCTGCATTGCACATAGATTATCAAAGAACGGATGGATCGTAATTCTCACATCATGCTGATCACTCGCATCTGTGAGATTCCCTATACGGCATCGTAGTCAATGTCATAATTGCACACATACACAGTTGATGAGTGAATCGTGTATATAGTGCGGGGCAATAGATTCAAAACTAGTGCAATGACCCATGCATTGATATGGTGATTAATTCTGTTACATCACTACTCCTACGGCGAATTGCAGGAGAGTCTGGCGCGTCAGCTTCATAATGAGATTATTGAAAAAGCTCGGCATTGTTGGACTGTTGGTGGTGGTGGGTTGGTAGCTTGTATTGGCGGTGGTGGTGACTTTTACAAGTATGGGGGAGGGTGTATGGGGGTCATATGCGCCTGTGGTGAGTTGGGGTGTCACCTGGTGTGAATATAATTATGTCATGTATGCATCACTATGTATTAATACAGATATAACTTTGTCAAAGTATGAAATGGAAATTATGCAACAAAAACGGCTTTGGTCCGAGAAGTTTTAATTTGACACATTTGTTATTAATACCATGGTATACCGGTATCAATCATGCTAAAATTTTCAATACTATTTTATCCAATTTCATCCAATTTGGTGTTGTTGTTGGTAAGATATATCAGTTTATATGGAATCATTAAAATTCCACAATATGCAATATGCCCCCATACCATAAACCGAAAAATAAATATGTATCGCTCTCTACTTTAGCTATTATGTTTGCATGCGAAAACTTTGTTCGTGTGAAATGTGCAATGTTTGACCCATCAATGTTTGACTCCTCAATTAAATTTCATTGTCGAGTCTCTATTTCTAAAATTGATATTAAAAGATGTCTGAAACTGATTTTATTATATTAATACTATAATGCTTTGATGCAATAAGCATAGCGATATAAGCTACATATATAATTGTTAACACTTACAAAATCTCAAGTTTCGTAGTCTCATTAAATGCATCTGTTTGAATCCTAGAGATAGGGACATACGACAAGTATCTGAAAGAAATGTTTTACTGGACGTTAGCTGTACTTTCCATTGTTCATGTGTAAAACATAAATTAGTTTGGAGTAATGTTTATTGCAAACCAGAGTTAAGCTGGATTTATACTCCATCGTTGAGCGACAAGCGATTGGTATTTAACTAATCAGGTAGCGCGAATTTCCCAACGCAATAAATAGCGCGCTACCTCATTGGCTAGAAACCAATCGTTTGTCGCTCAGTATAAATTCAGCTTAAGGTTACGGTTTATATTTTAAAAATACAGAATGCCACTTTCATACTTTTGATGATTTAACTTAAAACATTACTTTAAATTAAATCTGATACTGGAACTATGTGGTGGCGAGTGAGAGTCCGCTTATAATTTTGTCCAAGGTATGTAACCCGTCATTGAAAGGCCTTCGCCATCTGACATCACTACACCACTAATCGGATGCACCATGAAGTCCGATGGTATTGGACACAGCGTAGCAAAGGAATTTCAAAATCTAGTTCCAGTATCAGATTTAATTAATAATAAATATTATTTACTTACCTTTTTTTGATCTATAAAGTCATTGAAAAGTATATTTTGAGCTATCTACGATTTACAGTTCTCGAAATGTCTGTTTGTTATCACAGGGTTTAAAATAATACTAAAATTTTAATCAAATTCCTGATCCATTTGAAACCCAAAATTTGACTTTTGACCGTGTTGCTTATTTCCGTATCTAAACAAAACCACGACGGACACGACCACGACAGTCAGGGGTTAGGGCCCTACTCTTTTATAAACTTACTGCGAGATTCATGTGCAGCAGGTATGGCTCTCTGTACACGGAACTTAACATCCCATCCGAAGGACATGTTTGGACCTGGGATACATATTCCTGAATCGTAACATAATTCTCATGGATTCAATTTCATATGCCCCATAAGGAGGGCGGAAATCTGATTTTAAACTACAGATGTTGTCAAATAAATTTAGAAAATACCCCAGCAAATCTCCACCGCTTGAACCCTCATGCACCCAATTCAAGTACCATAACCATACTTATAGATCACACTCTGCCACAAGACTTACAATTCTTTCAACTGAGGTAAACCCCGAAAGGCGTGACTTGCTAGCCTTGAAATGTTGTTGCGTGAAAGATCTCTGCAAAAAAAAAAAATATATATGTAAAAACAAAGAAACGTAAGATAACCATAGTTATAATTACCTAAGGCCCTGCGCAGGTTCTTTATTAGCTTAGGGGTCCATGGTACCAAAATGTGGAGAATTACTTTCCCGTAGGCCCATGCTCATATGAGTGGTCATAGAGAGCCAATATATCAGCAATAGAGTGAATATATCAGTAATAATGAACCTTTAACCTTTATCTAAATCATTATTTGTATTTCGGATAAAGGGTGAATCGTATGTTTCAGTTCTAAATGCGTTTTAAATTCATGGAATTCCTATTGGAATATGCATGTACCCTATAGATTTTGTTTAATATATGGTGTTTTTCTGAGCGTTTAAAGTAGGCCACTACTATTTACGCAGAATAACACATGTTCGTATATGTACGCATAGTCATGTCTAAATTTAACATTATCCTGGTCAGCAATATGAAGAATTTTTTTGTCTTGAAACAACAGACTCGAGGCGGACAGACAAATATGCGCGTACATGTGAATTATTGTAAAAATCCAATTCATGGGTCCATAGAACCCCTAGCTACTTTAAAGGGTTAATGAACTCAACATATACTAATTCATGCACTAATTAAACACTTAAAAGTGTTAATTATAAGTCACATCATCATTAAGAAGAACAAAATAATGTTTCCAGACCACGCGAAACGAAGACAATGTCACTAGTCTGAGATGTTTAGAGGTATGAGCTATATTTAATTTATATTCAAATCCTTATGTTTTTGCTTTAAATTGTCACCTGGCTTTCTTTAACATTTGGTGCATTAACTTAAAACTAAAGCAGTTAAAAAGTTCATATCATGCTCAACATCTAAAAATATACTTTCTTTAACGCCATTGTCTTTATTTTGCTCAATCGGGTCATATAGTACCACGTCACTTACAACCATGTCAGATTGGTCAGACCGTCAAATACACCTTGTTCGAGATGATCAATGCTGTTACCTGCTAAAGACCTGTCAACAAGAAAATAACGTCCGCTAGTTAATAGCTTCGAAAAGATAGTGGATTGCTGAGAAAAGCCTATAGGGAGTTGAACCTCGAACGACACAATATGTGTCCAGCACATGAGCAGGAGGGTGAAAGTTAATTAGGGTAATGTCGTGTCTGTGGTCCCAAAGAACATTCACTTAAGATACATATTCAACTACTTTATAATTATATTGTATTGTTCTTGTTTCTTAACGTTTCCACCGGATAGTTTGTAGCTAGTCTAAGAGCAGCTTTGACCATGCGCAAAGAATAATTGACACCTGTCAATCAGAAAGAAGAAAAGTCACCGTTATATTTGACAGATTTATCATAGAACAATATTTGGAATTGGTCATCATTTTAATAAATTAATGTTGTTACCTACTGGTATTACAGCACTGGAATAATATTAGAGAAAGTGCTTGAGCGACTTAACCATAAATAAACCTTTAACGTTTCTATAAATTTGTGAATATTCTCAGTCATCCAGGTAGATAAACATAATAAAATGAATATTGAATCTGTTCATCTGGACTTACTATTTTTTCTATTATTAGCGTTTCTCCTATCATATAGTCTATACTTTGATTAGCGAGAATTATTTGGCATTTATCACTACTCCGAAAAGTAGTAAGAGTGACATAGTTGATCTGTCTGGTCTATATTTTGCGTGTTAAAGAAAGTAGACAAAGTACAGGACTTCAATTAAAAATTTGTAATATTTCTGGCGAGATGTCACAAGACAATTTTCCAATTAAATATATTGACATTAATCCGCGATGTTATAAGGCCCGCCGATAACGAGCTGATCAAACTGTATACTCCTATGAACTCTCACTGTCCTGCAATATGACGCCTATTGTCTAGACCTGGGATACATATTCTTGAATTGTCACATATTATTCTCATGGTTTCAATTTCAAATGCACCATAAGGAGGGCGGAAGTCTGATTTTAAACTACGGATGTTCTCAATTAAATTTAGACATTATCCAAGCAAGTCTCCACCGCTTGAACCCCATAAATACCATAACCATACTTTAGATCACACTCTTCCACAAGACTTACAATTCTTTCAACTGAGGTAAACCCCAAAAGGTGTGACTTGCTAGGCTTGAAATGTTGTTGCGTGAAAGATCTCTGCAAGAAATATAAAAACAAACAAACGTAAGATAACAATACTTATAATTACCTAAGGTCCTGCGCGTGTTCTTTATTAGCTTAAGGGGGTCCATGGGACCAAATTGTTGAGAACCACTTTCCAGTAGGCCCATGCTCACGAAACTGACCCCACATGAGGAGTCATATAGAGACAATATATCAACAATAAACATTCAAAATTTAAAGAATCGATCTTTATCCAAATCATTATTTTCAAGAAGTATTTCAGCAAAAAGATGAGTCATATATTTCAGATCTCTTTTTCTTTTAATATCTGGTGTTTTCCTGATGTTCCTGGTGTTTGAAGATGACCACTACTAAAGGAGTTAAGGGTTCATATCATGCTCAACATCTAAAAATATAATTTTTTCAACGTCATTGTCTTTATTTTGCTCAATCGGGTCATATAGTACCACGTTACTTACAGCCATGTCAGATTGGAAAGACCGTCAAATGCACCTTGTTCGAGATGATCAATACTGTTATATGCTAAAGACCTGTCAACGAGAAAATAACGTCCTCTAGTTACAATAGATGCGAAAAATATATGCGACACAATATCATGTGTTCCGCCATAACAAGAGGGTAAAAGTGCGTAAGGGTAATGTCGTGTCTGTAGTCCCAAAGAACATTCACTTAAGATACATATTCAACCATTTTATAGTTGTAACGTATTGTCCTTGTTTGTTTCCACCTTTGTGGTTAGTCTAAGAGCACCTTTGACCATGCGCAAAGAATAATTGCAGCTGCCAATCAGGTAGAAGAAAAGTCACCGTCATTATTTGATGGATTTACCATAGAACAGTAATTGGGAATTGGTCGTCATAATGTTTTTACATGGTATTACAGCACGTGAATAATATTGGAGAAAGTGCTTGAGCGACCTAACCATACTAAACCTTTAACGTTTCTACTATGGATTCTCACCTTCCTGCAATATGACGCTTATTGTCTACACCTGGGATACATACATATTTTTAAATCGTAACTTGATTCCTGTCGCCCTTCTCACAATTCATTTAACTTTCCTAGCACGTGCCCCTCAATTGAACTATAACGATACATTGTCACAACGAAAGGTACTTCTTGTCGGTTGCTACATGCATCTCTTTTTCCACATTGCAAGGGAAAGAATCAATAATCATCAGACCATCATAATTGGCGGTCAGTTCAAACCAACCTGAATTCAACGAGGGTTCAGGAATGTCCTCCCATTGTTAACGGTTGGCGAATCAGCGTACCTATACAAATTGCAACGCTTTGTTGTCCATCACTTAAGCATGGTTTATCCAAAGCAAACAATTATTCTATAGACATCTTATCATATTGTCCTATTAAACAATAGGGTTTTAGAAAGGTTAAGCTTAAAAAGGTTTCGACTGGCACTGCCAAAGTGAGATATATGTAGGAACCGACAAGAGGTACCTTTCGTTGTGACCCGTCTTTTTTGCTTTATACTCACAGTGTATGTAATGCAAATAGCCCCTTGAATAAACCAGGTTCAACGCCACTGACGAGTTTACCGGTTAGTTCCCTGTACAAAACGTGTGTTTTTATAATGTGGTTAAGAATAGGCACCTATAATGTAATCGTTATTATCTATGCCAAAATGTTGTAAATTACTTCGTTAAAATAATCTTGACTGTACTTATGAATTTGAATATAATTTTGTATGTATACCTATACCATATTTGATTAGAGACAGGGATATAAAGGAAGCTGTGGGGTGTGACAAGTGAGATAAAACGACTTTCCCGGCTGCACAACATGTTGTTGATTCGTGGATTCGAATCCACTCCTCGAGCTACTCCCCGATTACGAGTCGAAGTCAGTACCGTTGCCCTTGGAAACGTGCGAACACATACGTTGCGTATCATGATTTCTTTTAGTATTATAGACAGGTCATATGTGTTACATTGGTTAAAAGAAGTAAAATGTCCCAGGGACCAAGTAAATGTATGCCGTTAATCTAAAATGGTGACTAAATCACCCAAAATTCACTACGTATGTTACAGTATTTTAAAAATGTTATGGATTTTTATTTTACCTTTATACACAAGTATTTGTTATGTACACCAAAGAAATTAGGTAATTATACTATATCAATTCATCCTAACCCATAGCCCAACCCTATTATCAAAAGCATTCTTGAATCCAAGATGGTGGCCAAAACAGAATGAATGTACCCCTTTTTGAAAGGGGTCTCTATTGGCTTATTTTACTTCTTTTAACCTAATTAACATAATGCTAAATATAATTACATTGATTAACATACTATGTTTGGTTATAGATGGCATAAATTCGTCATCCTTGAACATGTTGAAATTAAAGCAACAAAAAATGCTGTATCATTTTTGGAACCACTGATATTTACTAAAAGCGCCTATCTTAAATATGTTAACATTTGGATGTTAAAACAAATGTATACTCACAGCGTATTGACCGTTCTAGCCATATTTTTGATTGTCTCCATACTCCAGACTTCACTGCAATCAATTTGTAGATTATTTCCATGATATGCACAATTGCATTCGTTAGGACATCTTTTACTATCTGCACAAAAAGTCAAAAGGGTTTGGGTGAAGGAGTATCGAAACCTCAAGAGTATGAATATGTCAACTTTCAATCTGACTGACAGTGTAAACGATATGTATTTTGCATTGCATAGCCTGAATACGCTCGTAAATATTTGCAACAAATATGCCGATATATCATAACAGAAAATTGTCATCAAAGTTTTAATCATCTAAATCGAAGTCATAGTATAATTACATGTACAATTTAGATGTACTTCAGAAAATATAGAAATTAAACAGGTTTCAAACAGCTTGACAATAAAGATTCAAAACGTTTTATATACGGCATAAACTTAATAACAACAGATGGCGCTATCACTACACTAAAATGACTGATATGATCATTTTAAGACCAGTTGTAGAATGGTTAATAAGTTCATTTTAATCAGGATAGTAAAAACGCCACCATTTGCATACCACATTTTATTTCATCGTCTCCTCCTGGACATCCTATCAGGCCATCACAGACTTCCTCCATCGTCACACATTTTGCGATATTCACATTAGGTACTTCGTCACACAGGTGGGACCCTGGGCATTTGATATAAGCTGCAAATAGATGACATTCGGTTAAGAGATTAAGGGAATACATTGCGCCAAACAAAATCGAGGTCAACCGAGGTCAAAGATCATTACGGAGGGGTCAAATTTCAAACTTTGTCCGATCGGGCTCAAACTTGGTGGGTGGAATCCTTGAAACCAGGGGAATCTATTGCGCCAAACGAAATTGAGGTCAACCGAGGTCAAAGGTCATTATGGAGGGGCCAAATTTCAAACTTTGTCTGATCGGGCTCAAACTTGGTGGGTGGGATCCTTGATGCCAGGGGAATATATTGCGCCAAACAAAATTGAGGTCAACCGAGGTCAAAGGTCATTATGGAGGGGTTAAATTTCAAACTTAGTCCGATCGGGCTCAAACTTGGCGGGTGGAATCCTTGATGCGAGGGGAATATATTGTGTGAAACGAAATTGAGGTCAACCAAGGTCAACGGGCATTACAGAGGGGTCAAATTTCAAACTTTGCCCGATCGGGTTCAAACTTGGTGGGTGGAATCCTTGATACGAGGGGAATATATGCGCGAAACAAATTTGAGGTCAACCGAGGTCAAAGGTCATTATGGAGGGGTCAAATTTCAAACTTTGTCCGATCAGACTCAAACTTGGTGTGCGGAATCCTTGATACGAGGGTAATATATGCGCGAAACGATCTTCAATATGACAGGAACATGTCAAAAAGTCAAATGGGTTATCAGGGGTCAAACAGCATTGCTATCAGTTACTCTCACACCCAGGCTCTCACAGCTACGGGTGAACTAGTACACTACAATATTTCGTTATGACTTTATAATGTGAATGCGCCTGTGGAAAATACTGGCTATTTAAAAGCATAGAACAAAGTGTATTGTTTTGGCAAAAAGTAATCGTACATAATTTAGATGCGACATAGTATATGATTGCATAAGTAATGAGCTAATTTGCATAATTGCTATTTATTATGCAAATATGCACTTTGGAGGGCGGCTTATAATACATAAGGACATATAAGAAACACTTTAAGCAAGTTTCAAGGCAAAATTATGGAAATTAAAAGTACCCTGAACATTTATGCATGGAATTTTAGCAAAATATTGGCAACAATTTCATATTCACGAGCTTCTCCAGACATTTGTGCTCATTATCTTTATTGAATATTGTTAAAACAATAAGATACCAAGAAAATATATGTTGAAAACCGATTTGCTTCAAATAAAAGGCATATTGAAAAGTGTGATTGCCTCTACTTAATTAATCTATTTAAAATATGTATAGGGCACTTCCATAATGCCTCAAATACCACCTTAAACGAAACAGGATTTTTCATTAGCCTCTCATGGGTCAATATGAAAACTTGTTCAACAAACCACATAGATTTTCGTCTGCCTGGTTCACATAGCAATCTACAAAACCGTCACATTCTGCATCAGACGTCACACAAAACCCAGATCCGCAATGATATTCATCCACGTTACATACACCTGTGAAAGAAACGAGAACTTTAGACGAAGGCAAAAATGTTCTACTGGCCCGACTGACCTATATTTTGCGTTTTGGAGATAGACATTTTTTTCGTTTGATGGATTATTCTTGTATTGCAATTAGGAAAAAGTGGATTGATATTGTGGCAAAAGCGGATGGATTTTGACTGCAGAAATCGAGCGAAGCTAGTGAAAAGCATTTAAAAAAAAGACATTTCGAAAAGAAAAAAAACACGCCCGATCTTATTATCGAACCGTATCTTTGACACGATCTCGCGGATCACGCTAGCAGAGGCCTTACAAAGGCAGCAATTCGGTACGTACATTATAAAACAAGTTTCGTTAAAGAATTTACTCCAACAAATCAAGGATTACAGGAATTTAGTTTGGCACAAAAGCACGTGGTTGTTTGATGTGATTGTTTATTAATTTTTCTAACCAAACATATAATTTTCAATCGCAGACCGGGACAATGCCAACAACTATCATACTGATATACACATATATTGTTTAGCTATTTTAAACATAGATTTTCCTTTCTTTATCAAATATTTCACCTTATCTACTTTTATTCTACCCATTGTATATTATTGTGTAAATTGAGGGCGCTATTTACATTATTATGTTTAATCTAGTCTAATAATATAAGCTATTCCTTTCATTTCATGATGAAAAAAATTCAGACAATTTCCTTGTTATTTCTTACGCCTTTTCTTGATGTTTTAATGTCATGATACATCTGTCTACCCCTTGTAAAGATGCAAAGAAACTTTAAAATAAATAGCGTCTTCAGTGCCCAACTTTGCATTGAAATGAATAAAATATCATCAAACAACCGTGAGGTATTTTGCAAGGTAAAACAAATTTTACACCGCAAAAAGACGACTGCGGTGAAGCGGGACTTTGTAAAAAATACGTCCATTCTTACTTTCTTTGCTTCAATCGAATCCTGGACACAAATTATGGTACGCACATTATAAAACAAGCTTCGTCGAAGATTTTATGCCAACAAATCAAGGATTACGGGAACTTATTTTAATAGCAGTCTTACACGATCGAACAAATTTGTCAATAGGCAATCATTGTTCACGAATCATTGTCTCCAGTTTCTGGGGTGTATGGCTAAAAAGCAGGATTTTATCTGCGAACCTCAGATGAGTACAATGTACTACAATTCCCATTAACGGCCAATCCATCCTTCTGAAGTCATCTCTCATGGCTGGAGTGAATAGTGTGAGGGACACAGGGTCACGTACCATTCAGGATTTTGAAGGCAGTTGTGGTGCTCTTTAGGTTGATTTTTACACTAGGATCTTTGTGAATTGCTTTCACTATAATTGTTTCTTTAATGTATTCTGCAGTGACTGATGATCATGGCTATCAAATGCCATCTTATAAAACTTGGCGGAAGGTGTGAAGGTGGTTTGGTATTCTAAATGCTGTTCACTTGCTTGCTCTCGTGAAAGACTTTCAGCCAGTTACTCTTTTATCCTAGCAAAGTAATTCTAGTGAAGTCTTTATACATGTGATCTAGCAAGCTGATAGGTCTGTAGTTCTTAATGTTCTTCGTATCCCCTTTATTGATCGATCAATATGACGGCTTTGAAATCCAATCCATTGGGAGAAATACGTGTAGGTAATATACTAGTATACTATTGTGGAATAAAATTACACAAATCTATACAATTCTATTGTATCTTATTCTATTCTATTCTCTGTTCAAATATACTATACATGTACAATGATATTAATTTCGGATATCATTATGTGTATTACAATACATACCACCAGCAGCAGAAGCTCGGATATGTTCCAATTCAAATCGATATCCCAACTTATTACCCGTGCTATCGGTCTTCAACACAAACCACATACTGGACGTCAATGAAGTAATCGCTCGTACTTTCAGCACACCAGTCAATTTTGCTATTGCATCCGCCCCTGCCACTGGACCGTTACCAACAGTCAAGATATCAAATCCGTTTTCCAACTCAAAGAATTGCAGTCGAGCGACGATTAACGAATCGTTTGATTTATTGTCAGCGATTATTACCCATTGACAATCGAGATCAGGTGCGTATGGATCTGGGTAACCGGGAGATGCCATGTTGATTGAGTTGGCGAGGAAAATAGTTCGTAGCCCACAGGTAGATTCTACATGAAGGATGTAAATAAGTATTGCAAACCAGGTTAAGAAAACATTGCGGTATGAGAGAATAAATTTAATCTATTCAACCAGATTAGCGTACCTTGGAGCAACCAACGTTGCGGCCAGTACCACTGACCTTCAGCTGGGTTGTGATGTTATACACCTTGAGACCCGATGACGTCACCCTGTGACGTCATTTGGCGAGGTAGGGTTCTGATGGTTCTGTCCCAGGCGTGTGAGAAAAAAACATTGCGGTATAGTTTCAAAGGTTCCATTTGTTAAGATACCATATTATTTATTCTGTCTTCAATTATAATTTATTTTGGTTTACAAATGTGTATCGTGCTCCCAACCACCGAGGTATGTCAAATATTAAATGCATGGGGCGCTTTGCATTAATATTGTTTCCCCCTTTCGAGTAATAAGTTTGTGTGTGTTTCTTACCTCCATCTTTTACATCAGCCAGTAATAACAAAAATCCTTGATCTGTAATACTACCGTCTGTTACGAATTCAAAAAGTAAACCTCCATTAATGGGGGATATTATACGTGCGTCAGCCGTGTCATTACCAGTATAAGTTAGAGCCCTTAGAAAGTTGATAGTTCCAACATACAAATTGTCAACTCCATGTTGAAGTTGGAAGCCCAGGAATTGCACTTGGACCCTCCGCATCGCTGACGGGGTAACTGTCCACTCACACTCAATGTCGTTCGCATAATGATAAGAATAACCAGGTGATTGTATGATAACGGAGGCGTTTAAAGATAACTGCGTTTCCTTGTGTGGACAATCTGTGTAATATTATAGATGAATATATGTTATACGTAAGCCAAATAATTAAGGTACCAGTTACGTTCACCCCTGTATATCCTAAACAAAGGCAGATATGTCAAAATTGGAACCAACAGCTAATAGCTAAATTTTTAACTCGAATTTAAGACCTCATTCGTTGACATTGTTCAAGAAATAAAGACACGAGGATCCAAACACCCAAGGAAGATGCAAACTTAAAAGTTGCAGTTTGCCACATTGCATGCCCTATTGATTTGTACACATAGCGTTCGCGAAAAAGATAACTAGCGCTGTGCTTTCATTGATTAGCACGAAAAACTAGCGTCGTGCTTTCATTGATTAGAACACAAAAGTGCAACTTTTTATTTCGTATCTTCATCAGGTTTTGGACTACCATTTTTTTTTAATTCTCAACCAATTTCAACAAATAAGGTCTTAAATCAGAGCTAAAGTGTACAGGCATCGGCTGCTTGTATTAATGTTGACACATTTGTCTTTACTTAGGATATACAGGGTGAACACAACTGCTACCTTAATTCTTTTGCTTACTGTAGAAAAAAGAAAGAAAATAAAACATTTGTTGACGCAATTGCATCTGCCACTGTGTGTACTGAATGTTGTCCTAACGAAGCAGGGTAATCATGTGATTAGGGCAAACACGTTTCGTAAAGCCGAAATCACTTTAAAGTTTTTTCAAACCTCTGTATCTCAGATTAATAATCCTGTTGCATATTAATGGCTTGAGAATGTAGTGGGTGTCAAACAGAATGTGCCAAATTGACCATTGTTATTCTGTGCAGCAAAACGGCAATTCCATATCTTCGAAAACTGGAACCTAACGCAATTCTCCAAGATGACAGCGCTCGCCCCCAATAGCCAGTTAACATTATGTGACCGCTCATTTCTTCGCAACCAGTCAACCGAATAAAAAAATGCGCAACATAAAATGAGCTACGCGCTGCTTTTATTATTTTTGATTCCGATGCTTATTGCTCGACTTATGTCCAATTTAATCCACCGTGTAATCTTTCTGGGACACACTTTAGTGTTCTTTTCTTACCATTCTCATTGCAGATGAATGATTCAGGGATAATCTCCAAATCATTTTGGCAAAGGGTGTAATCTAGTCAAAGAAAATAGATACATGCTTTATTAAAATGTCAAAACATAAAACAATTCTTATAATTCCCCCATAAACGGAAGGGATCTGATAGAGGCAAACTAGTATTATATCACGGTTGTTTGATGCATATAGAATTGGCTTCATTGTTAACTAAATGCAAACTATTGATGGTGCTATTTATCCTAAATCATATTTCATTATTTGCAAGGGTTAGGTAAGTAATACTGCGATTAAAACAGCTGGAATAGGTGAAACAAGCAAGAAGGAAATTTTATAAACATATTTTATCAAACAATAAAAGGAATTATTTATATTAAAAGCTTGAAAGGGTAATTTCCAGTAAATAAATAGCGCCACCAATTTTGTCATTAATAGATACATTTTATATCTGAAAAATAACACTTTGATGTTTTGCAAAAGTTCATTTCTACAAATCATAAGGGATTTTGTCATTAATAGGATTTTGTCATTAATAGATACATTTTATATCCCAAAAACCTTTAAAAATACAATTAAAGGGAATAATTTGTAAAAGAGGGGAAATTAAAGTTGAGAATGACTCAAAAGCATCTGTATACATTAGCATGATATCACTTTTAGCTGTTAACGCCTAAAATTTGGATACACATGATGGTTTGTTTGAAAAATTAATAAATGATCCCATCAAACAACCGTGATATATATTTTGTGATTACATTTTGGTGTTTTCAATGCGCTTTCAGTTAACAGTGAAATAAACGCTGATATGCTAGATATGCTTCATTTATGTTGGCTTTTAAGATTGGTTCGACATAAATGCTATGTCTTGGTTGCTTGCTATATTAAGGTTAGCAACTATTTTCAACTGTTGTGATTTGGTAGTTCACAGCATCTTACGAATGATAGTGAACTGTTGCAAAGCAAAAATTTCATTGATCAATTCATAGCGAGTTTGTAGAGGAATTCAAATATCACAGATACCTTTGTAGGTCCTGTGGTTCTTGAGTTATGTTGTAAAGAGGTCTGAAACAACAACACTTTTGTAAAACGTACACTAACTCATTAACAACCATAAATCAAGGAAGTTTTAAAAGGTTATGATTTGTAGAAATGAACTTTTGCAAAACATCAAAGTACTATCTTTCAATAATATATTGGTTTAGATAATGAAAATCGATTTTTTGAGGGCTTCGACCAACAATACCTAGTCTATCCTTAAAGATATTGCGTCATTCTAACAACCTTAAAATTTACCTCTGAATACAGGGTTCATGGCTGCGTTTGGAAAAGCTGTAGTCTTTGATGCCGTATCAATATCTCATAAACGGGCATGACTAGCGAGTACGTTTTATATTTTCAGCATGCAAGCTTGCATCTACGCCTAGTTTCTTTGTATAGGTTGGTTGATCATTAACAAAATATTATCAAACGTGTGCTGTATCTGCCTCCTGCATGAGGTATCTCTTTGATAGCTGATAATGCCCAACATTCAGTAAGCCGGCTAATTACTGACCTTAATAGACTTGATTGGGCACTGCTATCTGTTATAAAGCATCCATTTAAGGTTAGCAACTACTTTAAACTGTTGCGACTTTGGTAGTTCACAGCATCTTGCGAATGGTAGTGAACTTTGGCAAAAATGACATTGATCATTTCATAGCGAGTGTGTAGAGGAATTCAAATATCACAGATATACTTTTGAGTTATGTTGTAACGAGGGCTGAAACGTCAACACTTTTGTAAAACATACATACCTCATTAACAACAATATATCAAGCAAGTTTTCAAAGCATATGATTTGTAAAATAAACTTTTGCAAAACATCAAAGTGTTATTTTTCAATAACATATTGATTTAGATAATGTAAATCGATTTGTTTTTTGCTGCTTCGACCAAGAATACCTAGTCTACTCTTAAGACTGAGTGGTTTAGGACCTGGTCACTACATAATCCTACAGAGAGCACAGAAGTTTGACAAAAGAGTAAAAAATTCATTAATGATTAAGCGCGAATAATAAAAGCACAGGTCCTTTGCGTGTATAGCAGAACATTATTGTAGAATATTTGGATTTTTGTAACTACAATACTTTAATGCATTCTGCAAAATGCGTTCTGACCAATCTTTCTTTATTTTGTATTTATTTATTTATGCCTATTAATTTGTTTGTTTATTTATTAACGTCTGTATTTATAGCTTTAGAAAGAGCTCAATACCGAAGGAGTGCGATATTATTACACTTAATATTGATACAGTAGTTTCGGATTTGCTCAACTGTGATTCACGGCTTCCCGATCACCTGATGTGATATTTATTTATTTATTTATTTATTTATTTATTTATTTATTTATTTATTTATTTATTTATTTATTTATTTATTTATTGATAAGTAAGTAGTATTCATCGGTTTGGTTCATTTTATATAATGTTTGTTTAATATAATGTTTGTTTAATACTTGAATACTTGCTTGCTTGCTTGCTTGATTGATTGATGTATCGATTTATAGCCACAATACAGGCATATTACTAGTTTCTATGGAACTTCTACTTGAATAGCATCGTACATTAAATCATCGACAGCATTGATTTATTCTATTAAACAATATCAAGGATTACTATCACATTTCTCACAGCTAATAGTTAGTTGGTTTAGTGGTAATACTATATTGCTTCATTTCAACAAGCAATTGCCAATTCTCTTTAAATTGCCAATCTTGTGCAATTATTTTCGCCTGTTTTGTCATACGGTTGTAAATTCAATGAACTATGACTTTGCTAAAGAGCGCTCTGGAATCTAAACCATGTTCCCGCCCTCTTAACAACCCTTAATCGTATTATATATTTTATTACGAAAACTCGTTCTGTAAAACTGATATTCTGATGATTGCTGATCGTAACTTAAAAGTTAACTACATACACGAAGTACACATATTGTCTTTCATTCAATATAAATTATTTCAAATGAAATCTCATGGAAATGGCTTCGCTTGTATTCATTTCTTACCTCTGTCTTCTACATCTGTTACTAGTAATAAGAATCCTTGATCTGTGACACTGTCGTCTGTTGTGAACTCAAATAGTAAACCTTCGTCAACAGGAGATATGATACGTGCGTCATATGTTTCATAACCAAGTCGACCAGAATAAGTGAGAGCCTTTGGATTGTTGATAGTTCCTACATACAAAAAGTCGTGTACATTTTCAAGTTGGAAGTTCAGAAACTGCACTAGGACCCTCCGCATCGCTGAAGGTTTTACTGTCCACTCACATCTAATGCTGTCGAAATAGGGTTCTGGGTAACCAGGAGAGTGTATGGTAACGGAGGCGTTTGAAGATAACTGAGTTTCCACGTCTGGGCAATCTGTGTAAAATTGTAGATGAAAAGATGTAGTAGTTATAACATATTTAAATAAGGAAAATTAAATCAAAATATTAGATGAGGCATTTGCAGCAGCTTCTATGTCTATAATTCGTAGATTACAACATACACCATCAAATCTATTTTCAAGTTTTAAATTAAGAAATTAATTGCACTTCGACCATTCGCTTTGCAAATCATATCAATGTTAATACACGTAATATTGTTCATTTATGTATGGAGGGTAATAATGTTATTGTATGGTAACGGAAACGTTTGAAGATATTAGAGAGATTGCGATTTCCAAACGCCGTGATAGTACGCCCGTGTAACTATTCAAAACCACTCTCCTGGGACGATACAAGGTTGTATATATTAGGGCAACATTAAAGATTCTGTACGTACAAAATAACCGTGCAGGTGAAAAAATGCACAAAATGTCTCCGTTTTACAATATGTGACCCGTTCCGACAAAACCAGGAGCAAGTCGCATTTTTGACATTTAATGATTTGAATACAAATGTCAGCACAGGATTATAAGCTTGAAAAAAGATACCAAAATTATATAGGCCTACATAGCATGAATACTTTTCAAGATATGGATAATTTTGTAAATGATATACATTGATATTATTAACAAATTGCTATTCCGATTAATGGGCCAATTAGTTTGAATGAATGATTAATTGATTGATTGATGCTTGATTGTTTGTTTACTTTTTATTTATTTAGTAATTTATTTATTCTATTCCTTTCTTCTTTATTTTTATTTCGTTCGTTCTCTTTCTTTCTTTCTTCTTTCTGTCTTTCTTTCTTTCTTTCTTTCTTTCTTTCTTTCTTTCGTTTTCTTTCGTTCGTTCGTTCTTTCTTTCTTTCTTTCTTTCTTTCTTTCTTTCTTTCTTTCTTTCTTTCTTTCTTTCTTTCTTTCTTTCTTTCTTTCTTTCTTTCTTTCTTTCTTTCTTTCTTTCTTTCTTTCTTTCTTTCTTTCTGTCTTTCTTTCTTTCATTCTTTCTTTCTTTCTTTATTTCCTTTCTTTCTAGGAAGCCGAAATACAATTTCTTTGACTGACTATAGGCCACAGCTTCACCATACGAGCGTTGGTTCAGTATATGGCTTCATGCGATACATACGTACGTAGATAC